>NC_048419.1:25666154-25675884 GCF_013103735.1 Etheostoma cragini | reverse complement strand
CCTCTGCTGCAATTCTCCATGTCTCTCTCTGTCCGTCTCTCACCCCCCAACCGATTGGAGCAGATGCCCCCCCACCCTCAGTCATATTTCTGTCTCTTAAGTCTCTTAAGTGTTCCCTTGCCTCTGTGGCCTAGTGCTTGCTCTTGGTGAATTGTTGCATTTCTGTAAAAAGGACAATAAGTAATTTTTTGTGTTGTACATGCAAACCAGGAATCTTCAACAAGGATTCCTCAGAATCAGCCTCCAAAATTATTGTTAATGTTTGAATTTTCTTTCATAAATGAAAAAGTCTTACCATGAATATAGGCTTACCGGCCTGTAGGTAAGGTAGTCACCGAAGTAGTCATCCAGAGATACAGTTCATCCCAAAGGATTCACTCTGACACATGTATGTGTAACAAACATAATTTATAAAATCCTGCCAACAAATACTAGGCTATTTTAAAAGCTTAATGTTCAATGCAACAAAGGTATAAAGGCTTTAGGCCGCCGTACAAGTTATTGTATACCCAGTTTAATGTGCAGCTTCATTTTAAACAACGTAGTAGGGGATCCCTGCTCTTAACAAATGAACAGAACATGGAACAGAGTGAAAGATGTGTGAACAAGGACCAAACTACATGACAAATAGCAAATCTCTCTTTATAGTAGAGCTGCAAAGATTAATTCATTAATCATTAATTTCTAAGAAATTGCGATTTGCGGATTATAACTAATATGTTTTGTAGCTGAAAGCCTTCTTTTGAGATTTAAGGGGCTGTAAATTTCAAGAATATCACAACACAAAACAATAAACACTCATGGTCACATCATGACATTAAGGATGTGACAATATTTTAAGTAATGAAAGAAATGTTGGAATCCTAACATCCCTTTATGTATAGGCATTTAAAGACGCAACAATTAAAGTGCAACAATTTGTAAAAAACTAATTAAAAACCCTACTCCATAAGGATCATAATGACAGGACATGAAGTTGATGTATTAACTTAGGTTTGGGAACAGGGCCGTGCCTAACCACACCTTTAATCACCAGACAAACCTCCATATACCGTTCTGCGCAGCCAGGCTCGTGTCTCTGATTGCTTGACACAAGAGGGTCAGCGTTTCACGCTATCAGTCATGGATCCGGTGCGGTTGCCACGTTCACCTGATTTCAACGACGATCTGTTCGAAACAGGGCATGTTTCAGTCACGCCGCAGCTGTCAACTCTCTCAACGATGCCGATTGTGGTCCGCGGTGCCTTGGCTTCGCCCAGATCTCCTCTCCTTCGCAGAACGATCCCTGGCTCCCAGCAGCTTCAGCTTCCGGCGGCTTCCAGCGGCTTCCAGGCATCTTCCCCTCTGTCTGTAAGGTCGGGAAGTCGGAGCCGTGAGGATCGGCGTCCACCCTCTCAGCGTTGTCAGCCTTCCTCCCGTAGAGGCGTCCGCTACTCTCCTCGGCGCTGCATGCCCTCCTCCGTGGAGCGGCCGTCTCTACCTCAACAGATGAAACCCGATATCAGAGACTGGACCGTGGCCTGGCTTCAACGGTACCTTAATGACAGCAGTACTGCATAGTACCGGCTCTTCCGAGCCTCCATTGCTACCCCGTAGGCGGCAACCGCTGGGCTTCCGGCACTTCCGGGTTCCCCACCAGCGTCGGCCTCGACCGGCGGCGTCACGCATGACGTCACAGGCCCGTCAGGATGTTATACTTGTTGTGCCTGCTCCCTCTGTCTGTCGTGTCTAAGGCGCCTTTTCATCCCCGTGTTCGCATGCTTCACAAGACGCCGTGCACATGCATCCCTTCATCCCTTCATCCCTTCCTCTACCCTTCCTTCAGCTGTTCCAGGCCGATTGGCTTCTGCTTCTTCCGTTTCCGTGCTGGCCACCTTGCAATTCCAGTGCCACTTCCAGCTGCTCAACGGACCTACCTACTATCCTGCTCAACGATTCTTAGCCTTCTTCCTTCCAACTGGTCTGTCCTTACCCCCATCCCCCCCCACCCCCCCCCCCCTTCCCCCTCCCATCACTGCATCCCCTCCCCCCGTACCTTCCCCAACTCCCAGATGTATTTTGCTCCTTGTGTTAACAACTTTTCTCCAGCCATGCCAGCTCCAGTCACTCGGTCAGCTTTGTCGGTGCATTGGCCTTCACCGGTCTCCCCTGCTCTGCACCAGCTTATTCTCTCTGGCAATTAGGGCCACGTGCTGTTGTTGATGATTCCCCTCGGAAATCTGTGATTAAGCACAGAGTCCGGGTTTCCTTTGTCTACATTCAATGACCTATAGGTCTACCCCATTGTTGGCTGCCTTACTTTTGGGTGCAAGAATGGTCTCAAGTCATACTCATTTACTCAAACACAGCTGTAGAAGACATCTAAAATAAAGAAAATCAGACACTCGGCTCCAGAATCAGACATTCACCCAACACCATTGCCACCGTTTTTAGCCACAACGTTCAACTAACAGCTGAGAAACCTCTTACGCCTCACAAGACGCCCACAGCAACAGTCTTGCCCAGCAATCTCCCAGCCTACCTAAATGGCTGGAATTGCTTTCAGGCACATCAAGCCACATATTGGCTTCCATTTCCCTCTCTGGTAATTTCATCACCAATGTTAAATCCATTCAACGCTTTTTCAGCTTTTGAGGGGTTCATAATTTGCACCGACTTCATCCATCTATGATCCTTCTCTTCATCCGGTTTATCAGACATCACCATCCACACCTCAAACTCTCTCATATTAACACTGAGAAGTTTCCTTCCCCCTTTGTCTTCCACCTCAGCTCCCAACTCAACCCTACTAATCAAATACATCTGCTCCAGGTATGCCACCAAGACATCTCCACAGCGCCAACTTTTCACTATTCCAAAATGTCCACTTGACTCTGGTTTCAAAAACCATATCCAGCCATATCACCCAAACATTATTCCAGCCTCCACAGCCGCCAGATCAGGCATCTCCCACCGAAGCATTCAGTTCCCAGGCCGCTGGTCTTCCCAGGCACACCGATCTTACACTTCCAAACAATCTCAACGATCTCTGTCAAGCCCACGCACAACTCAGCTCTACACAATCTGACACTTTTGGGGATCTGTAAACTATTCGGGCAAAAACTGCTTCTAGGAAAAAATAATGTAATCCTGTAATCACACATCCACCCCAGACCAGCCGTCAGACGACATCCACATCAATTTATCTATCTACACATTCATAATGTTCATTAAATCTTTAACTAACACATATTTGTGACATGGTCCATGCTAATGATATAGTCACAGTGGATTTGCATCAAGGGCTTTGGAAAACACTGATTTTTCAAAACCAAACAACTCATCCATTCGTCCAGAAAATCATCCTCACATTTATCATAAAAACACCTCAGGTTGCCACCCCAACACTGTACATCTCATTTTGTTATCGTTGCAATGCATTGATTGAGGGTTAGTGAAAATATTCTGTAAAACATAAGGAAACTATTAACAACGTTTTGGTTTTAACTTTGCTTATTTGAACCATTTTGTAAATTGAAAATGAGGAGAAAGAATAGGAAAAACAAATAGATAAGAAGACTTATTCTCAAGTATGTTGTTGGGTTTTCTTTTTCACTTATTTTGTATTTAACATTTGAACGGCAAAACCTTTTTGAACTGGAGTGATTGTGACAGGAATTTCCAAATCTCTTTAGACTGCACGCCATAAATAATGGGGTTGAGGCAGCCGGGGATGATGTAGAACAAAATAGCGGCCATTTTTCTGTAGTCTGAATACTGAGGGAAGCGATGCAGGACGATGACCAGCAGTCCACTTAATAACATTATTAGATATGTAAAGAGATGAGTGCTGCAGGTTTTTAAGGCTTTACTGTTCAGAGACTTGCTGTTACTCATCAGACACACTACTGTAATCTTAGTGTAGGTGAGAACCATGCTGCCTATAGATCCTGAGAACAGAACTACAGTGAAAACAAGGCCATAGATGTTATTAATAGACACATCCTCGCAGGAGAGTTTGAACAGAGAGGCATTGTCACAGTAAGGGTTTGTGATCAGAGTCCTGCATCGGTTCAGCCTTGTGGTCAGACCGAGCAGAATCCCAACCATCACTAAGGCCACCCCCCAGGCAGAAACTGTCAGCTTCATCACCATTTTGTTGGTCATTATGGCGGCATAGCGCAGGGGATTGCAGATGGCCACATATCTGTCAAAGGCCATGATCATGAGCACTGTGTGGGAAGTTGTCCCAAATACATGTGAGATAAAAGCTTGGACCACACATTCATTATAACTGATGAGGCGCTCAGAGGGAGGATGCAACAAGTCCAACATCAACCGAGGCACCAGGATAGAGTTTCCAAGCACATCATTTAAGGGCAGGTTGCAAAACAGCAGATACATGGGCTGGTGGAGGCTTTTGTCAATGAAAACCAGAACTACAATACCAACATTTGCTATTATTATGAACAGGTAGGAGAAAAAGAAAAAGAGGAAGACAGGGTATGTAGACTCTTCTGTAACCTTTAGCCCCTCCAATTGGAGGGTGTAGCTGTTGTAGGTGTAGTTCTCCATCAACCTGAAACCAAAGACACAACAGAGAATGCAATTATCACGTAAGTCATAAGATCTTTCAATACATCTGTGAATAAACCACGGATAGATTTCAAATAGTTAAGTGACAAGATTATTGAAAGCATTCCAATATTATCTTTAATATGTCGTGGCTTGCCTGCAGTGGTCAGACCCTCACTAGACAACCTTCAGCCAGAAGCCCACAACCTCTGTCTCAGTTTTAAAAGAGATGTAGGTAAGGGTGACGTAATGTCAAGCTGGTAGCCATAGGCAACACTGCTGAGCTAATGGTTGGAGGTTGGCAGTGTTTGTTGTTGGTAATTCCCCTGCAATGGCATTGCTTAGAAGTTGAAGAAAAACCTTAACCAGTTGGCATCCACGTTGTCCAAAATGGTCTTATTCAGGATCAAGAATCTGACCCAAGCTAATTTAAATTCAGTTTTATTTTATTTTATTTCTATAGCGCCATATCACAACAGGTCTAAACCAAACTCTGGGATGTTATTTATCCACCAGGTCTTTCCACATAGAGCAGGTCTAGAACGGACTCTGGATGTTATTTACAGAAACCCAACAATCCACCAAGAGCAAGCACTAAGCCACAGAGCCTAGGAAACACTTCCTTTAAGAGGCAGAACCCTGAAGCAGAACCATGGCTCAGGGTGGGGGGCATCTGCCTCGAACGGTTGGGGGGGAGAGACAGAGACAGAGGGAGACAGGGAGAATTTGGAAGGGAAGAAGTCGAGTTGGTAACATGCATAAATGGTATGAGGTTGATTACAGATGGAGCGAAGGAGGAGGAAAGAGGAGCTTGGTGCATCAGGGGAAGTCCCCCAGCAGTCTAGGCCTAAAGCAGCGGAACTAAGGGATGGTTCTGGACTCTCCTGATCCGGCCCTAACTATAAGCTTCATCAAAAAGCAATGTCTTAAGCCCACTCTTAAATGTGGAGACGGTGTCTGCCTCCTGAACCCAAACTGTAACCTGGTTGCACAGGAGAGGAGCCTGATAGCTGATTTACAGCCAAAAATCATCCCAAGCCTTCTCTCCCAATGTCTTCGGATGTATGGGGTGCAGGGTGGTTCTTTTGCAAATATCTGACCTTTTTGGGTTAAAGAGGTTTTCTCTTGTTGTTCGGTATCTGGGACCAGCCCTCGGCCCAAATCAAAGCTCGTTCCTACTCTTTCTGCAGTGCAAAGGCATCCTGCTGTTGTCCACAACATTTTTGTGAGTGTTTGCTTTAGATCCTTCCTCCAGAAGTTAGGAATAAATATCTGACCCTTTTCGGAAAAAAAGGTTTTCTCTTGTTGTTTGGTGTCAGATCCGTGGTGAGATACCTGATGGATTATAGGTAACTTTAGCTTCTGTTGTTGGTATTTGCAATGCTGCTGTTGCGCTAAGGAAGAGTAAATATTCCTTTGTAGTCCCTGTTGTCATTGTTATCTCTAAAAACATAACACAGATAACTTTAAGTAAGTGACAGACATAGTCGCCAGGTCTGTTTTTGACGTAGCTGTAGCACCTCTCTCCTTCCCCTTCACTCCATCTTTGTGCAACCTCATCCCTTTAATGCATGTTACTAACTTAACTTCTTCCCTTTCCCGGAGTCTTGTGCTCTCTCGCTCTCTCTCCTCCTATCGCTTCCTGCAGGTGATTTTGGGCTGGATCTGTGGTTGGAGTCACCTGCCGCCTCCATGTTCCTGCTCCACACCCTCTGCTACAGTTAAATAATGTCTCTCTCTCTCTCTCTCTTTCTCTCCCCCTTAACGGTCGAGGCAGATGCCCCCCACCCACGCCATGTTTCTGTCTCTTAGGAAGTGTTTCCTTGCCTCTGTGGCTTAGTGCTTGCTCTTGGTGGATTGTTGGGTTTCTGTAAATAACATCCCAGAGTCCGATCTAGACCTGCTGTTTATGGAAAGACCTGGGAGATAAATAACATCCCAGAGTTCGGTTTAGACCTGTTGTGATTTTGCGCTACATAAATAAAATAAAATAAAATTGAATTTAAATTAGCTTGGGTCAGATTCTTGATCCTGAATTGGACCATTTTGGACAACGTGGATGCCAACTGGTTAAGGTTTTTCTTCAACTTCTAAGCAATGCCATTGCAGGGGAATTACCAACAACAAACACTGCCAACCTCCAACCATTAGCTCAGCAGTGTTGCCTATGGCTACCAGCTTGACATTACGTCACCCTTTCCTACATCTCTTTTAAAACTGAGACAGAGGTTGTGGACTTCTGGCTGAAGGTTGTCTAGTGAGGGTCTGACCACTGCAGGCAAGCCACGACATATTAAAGATAATGTCGACATGCTTTTATTTATCTTGACACTTAACTATTTCAAATCTATCCGTGGTTTATTCACAGGTGTATGGAAGACCTTATGACTTACGTGATAATTGCATTCTCTGTTGTGTCTTTGGTTTCAGGTTGATGGAGAACTACACCTACAACAGCTACACCCTCCAACTGGAGGGGCTGAAGGTTACAGAAGAGTCTACATACCCTGTCTTCCTCTTTTTCTTTTTCTCCTACCTGTTGATAATGATGGCAAATTTTGGTATTGTAGTTCTGGTTTTCATTGATAAAAACCTCCACCAGCCCATGTATCTGCTGTTTTGCAACCTGCCCTTAAATGATGTGCTTGGAAACTCTATCATGGTGCCTCGATTGCTTTTAGACTTGTTGCGTCCTCCCTCTGAGCGCCTCATCAGTTATTATGAATGTGTGGTCCAAGCTTTTACAACACATGTATTTGGGACCACTTCCCACACAGTGCTCATGATCATGGCCTTTGACAGATATGTTGCCATCTGCGATCCCCTGCGCTATGCTGCCATAATGACCAACCAAATGGTGGTGAAGCTGACAGTCTTGGCCTGGGGGGCTTCCATTGTGTTGATTGGAGTTCTTCTCGGTCTGACCATACGGCTAAACCGATGTAGGACTCTGATCACAAACCCTTTCTGTGACAATGCCTCTTTGTTCAAACTCTCCTGCGAGGATGTGTCTATTAATAACATCTATGGCCTTGTTTTCACTGTAGTTCTGTTCTCAGGATCTATAGGCAGCATGGTTCTCACCTACACTAAGATTACAGTAGTGTGTCTGATGAGTAACAGCAAGTCTCTGAACAGTAAAGCCTTAAAAACTTGCAGCACTCATCTCTTTACATATCTAATTATGTTGTCTTGTGGACTGCTGATCATTGTCCTGCATCGCTTCCCTCAGTATTCAGACTACAGAAAAATGGCCGCTATTTTGTTCCACATCATCCCCGGCTTCCTCAACCCCATTATTTATGGCGTGCAGTCTAAAGAGATTTGGAAATTCCTGTCACAATCATTCCAGTTCAAAAAGGTTTTGCCGTTCAAAAGTTAGATACAAAATAAGTGAAAAAGAAAACCAACATACTTGAGAATAAATGTGCTTATCTGTTTGTTTTTTCTTTTCTTTCTCCTCATTTACAATGTACAAAATGGTACAAATGACCAGTGCATTGGTACCAAAATGTTGTAAATAGTTTCCTTTTGTTTTACAGAATATTTTCACCACCCCTCGATCAATGCATTGCAAAGATAACTGAATGAAATGTACAATGTTGGGGGGCATCTATTATTAATGTGAGGATTATTTTCTGAATGAACGGATGAGTTGTTTGGTTTAGTTTGGTCAGTGTTTCCCAAAGCCTTTGATGCAAATCCACTGTGCCTTTATCTTGTTATTATGATCCTTATGGAGTAGGGTTTAAAGTTTGTTTTTACTTTTTGTTGCAGTGTCTTTTAATGTCTATACATAAAGGGATGTTAGGATTCCAACATTTCTTTCATTACTCAAATGATTGTTGTGCCCATAATGTTATAATGTGAACATGAATGTTTGTTTTTTTTGCGTTGTGATATTCTTGAAATTTACAGACCCTTGAATCTCAAAAGAAGGCTTTCAGATAAAAAACATGTTGGTCATAATCCACAAATCCCCATTTCTTAGAAATTACAATTAATGAATTAATCTTTGCAGCTCTACTATAGAGAGATGTTTGTCATTTTTCATAAAGTTTGATCCTTGTTCACATATCTTTCATTCTGTTCCATGTTCTGTTAATTTGTTAAGAGCAGGGATCCCCTACTACATATGTTGTTAAAAAATATGAAATAAAGTTGCATATTAAACTCGGTATACAATATCTTGTACGGCGGCCCAAAGCCTTTATACCTTTGTTGCATTGAATATTAAGCTTATAAAATAGTCTGATAATTGTTAGCATGATTTCATAAATCCTGTTTGTTACACATACATGTGTCACAGTGAATCCTTTGGGATGACCTGTATCTATGGATGACTACCTCAGTGACTACCTTACCTACAGGCCGGTAAGCCTATCGCCAGTGGGAATTTGTAATTCCTAAAAATATGTTGGATTCATGTTAGGACTTTTTCATTTTTTAAAAGAAAAATCAAAAATTAACACTGATTTTGGAGGCTGAATCTGAGGAATCCTTGTTGAAGACTCCTGGTTTATATGCACAACGCAAAAAATTACCTATTCAGTTCATTTTAAGCAAAAACAGCTACTTCTTGGGCAGACGGTTCCCGTGCACGGGACGTAAACTCGCCGTTTTTTGGAAGTGCTGACTTCTTTCCTAAATTGTAAGCATTAAACCGTCATAAACACGGTCATGCCATACATCATTTGAAAGCTTAAAGTGTCCTGATTCCATCGAGCCCACACACGAAGCAATAAGGTGACTCACAACGGTAATAATCATGTTCTGAAGTAAAGAAACACAGAAAGATTTGAGTCTAATCGAGTGTGTGTTTCCTACCTGTCTCCTCGTGTCTTTAATCACAGCGGTGAAAGATCGCCAAAAACCTTAGTTTCCTACATCGAAAACACCCTAAGGTATTAGAATATCCAAGCCTTGTAATCCATAATTATCTGGTCACCTCACAATCTGGTAGTTTCAGCCCAAGTTTTGACGTATAGAAATCTAGAGAGTGCATCATTTCTTGGTTTCTATCGTGTGTATCTTTTTCCCTGGGCAAGCTACAGCAAAACCAAAGACAGCGTTACATTCTCTGGCTTGTGCAGTTTAGTAGGATCAGTGTATCTCAAGATACCCCCAAGCTAAGCAAATGAAATCTCACACTCCCCATTGGGCCCACGTGGGAAAG
>NC_048419.1:25658642-25666054 GCF_013103735.1 Etheostoma cragini | reverse complement strand
TGGATTTTTTCTGTTCTAAGTTGAGACATGAGGCTAGGGTACTATTTTAGTATATAGCCCCTATAATATGCTTACAGTCGTGCTTTTTATTAATTTTTCAGACGATTTACTTGGACGGAAATAGAAATTCTGTGTTCTAACCTCTGTAGCTCTGTGTCAGTAAGGCCTAGTGTCACACTTCCACTAGAAACAACAAGTTGAGACTGTTAACTTCCCAATGAACTCAGGGTCATCCCAGAGGGCCAAAGCATGTGGAAACTGCAGCACTTTTTTAAGGGTAAAAATGTTGGCGAGAAAAACATATATTTTCAAGTGTTACTGAACAGGTTTTAACTAATTTTTACGATAATAAAATACATTGTGCATGTGCAAGTGTCTGTTGTTTTAATCAGTTGCATTCATTTGTTTGTCAACGGCCTGCAGTCATTAAATAAAATAATATACACATACATTAAAAATACTCTGTGTATAGAATTATTATTACCATCATTATTTTTAATAATAATTACAATTGATTTTCACTTACAAAATAGTTGCAGGTCTTTCCATAAAGAGCAAGTCTAGACGTGAAGCAGCTTTCAGTTTCTATTCTCCTCATATCTGGAATAAACTCCCAGAAACCTGTAGATCCGCTGCTACTCTGTTCTTTTAAATCAAGGCGGAAGACCTTTCTTTTTGATGCTGCCTTTCTTTAAATGACTGCTCATTTCTGCACTACTGTCTGGATCACAAGTGCACGAAAACTCTGCTGCCAGGGGCCAGATAAATCTGCACGTAAAATCTGCTGCCAGGGGCCAGATTAAAGCTAAACGTTTTGAGTGTACCTAGGGTACACTGTTGGAAAAGTGCACGGAAAATCTGCTGCCAGGGGCCAGATAAATCTGCACGAAAAATCTGCTGCCAGGGGCCAGGTAAAAGCTCAAAGTAAAAATATCATAGATATTTTCCTTCTGTCAGGGACAGAACTGAGTGACGTAATTTCCCCAAGCGGGGAACAGTAGATGTGTTCTTTTTGATGCTGCCTTTCTCTAAATGACTGCTCATTTCTTTAAATTGCTTATGCTGCACTGTAACTTTTGCATCTACCTCGACCGGTTTGGGGTGAGAGAAAGAGAGAGAGAGAGACAGACAGGGAGAATTGTAGCAGAGGGTTTCGAGCGGGAACATGACAGCAGATGACTCCAACCACAGATCCAGAGCCAGAAACCCCTTGCAGGAAGCAATAGGAGGAAAGAGGAGAGGGGAGAGAGAGCACAAGAGTCTGGGAAAGGGAAGAAGTTGAGTTAGTAACATCCATTAATGGGATGAGGTTACATACAGATGGAGAGAAGGAGGAGGAGAGAGGTGCTACAGCTACGACAAAAACAGACCTGGCGACTATGTCTGTCACTTACTTTAACTTATCTATTTCATGTTTTTAGAGATAACAATAACAACCGGGACTACGACAAAATATTAACTGTTCATTAGCGCAACAGCAGCATTGCTAATACCAACAACAGAAGCTAAAGTTACCTATGATACCTATGATCAGGTGTCTCTCACTACGGATCTGATAACCCGAAATGCACAGCACCTAACTTCTGGAGGAAGGATCTAAAGCAAACACTCACAAAAATGTTGTGGACAACAGCAGGATGCCTTTGCACTGCAGAAAGAGTAGGAACGAGCTTTGATTTGGGCCGAGGGCTGGTCCCAGATACCGAACAACAAGAGAAAACCTCTTTAAGATGCAAAGAGAACCAAAATGCACCCCATACATCCGAAGACATTGGGAGAGAAGGCTTGGGATGATTTTGGGCTGTAAATCCGCTATCAGGCTCCTCTCCTGTAGAACGAAGTTTCAGTTTGGGTTCAGGAGGCAGACGTCTCCACGTTTAAGAGTGGGCTTAAGACTTTCCTCTTTAATAAAGCTCATAGTTAGGGCTGGCTCAGGAGAGTCTGGAAGCATCCCTTAGTTATGTTGCTATAGGCCTGGACTGCTGGGGGACTTCCCATGATGCACTGAGCTCCTCTCTTTTCCTCCTTCTCTCCATCTGTATGCAACCTCATCCCATTAATGCATGTTACTAACTCAACTTCTTCCCATTCCCGGAGTCTTGTGCTCTCTCGCCTCTCTCCTCTTATTGCTTCCGGCAGGTTTTTCTGGCCCACCCTGAGCCATGGTTCTACTTGAGGTTTCTGCCTCTTAAAGGAAGTGTTTCCTTGCCTCTGTGGCCTAGTGCTTGGTCTTGGTGAATTTTTGGGTTTTGTAATGTATGTTTGTATTATTTTATTTAATGAGTGCAGGCTGATACAAACAAATGAATGCAACCGATTAAAACAACAGACACTTGCATATGCATTGACTTTTTGATTGTAAAAATGAGTTAAAGTAGCTGTTTTTGCTTAAAATGAACTGAATAGGTAATTTTTTGTGTTGTGCATGTAAACCAGGAATCTTCGACAAGGATTCCTTAGAGTCACCCTCCAAAATCAGTTTTAATTTTAGAATTTATTTACAAAAATGAAAAAGTGCTAACATGCATCCAACATATTATTAGCAGTTATAAATCCCCACTGGCCTGTAGGTAAGGTAGTCACTGAGGTGGTCATCCATAGATACAGTTCATCCCGAAGGATTCACTGTGACACATGATTATGTAACAAACAGGATTTGTAAAATCATGCCAACAATTATTAGGCTATTTAGTAGCTTAATATTCAATGCAACAAAGGTATAAAGGCCCTAGGCCGTTGTACAAGATATTGTATACCCAGTTTAATGGGCAACTTCATTTTTATCAACATATGTAGTAGGGGATCCCTGCTCTTAACAAATGAACATAACGTGGAACAGAATGAAAGATATGTGAACAAGGATCAAACTATATGAAAAATGACAAACATCTCTCTATATTAGAGCTGCAAAGATGAATTCATTAATTGTAATTTCTAAGAAATGGCGATATGTGGATTATGACCAATATGTTTTTGTATCTGAAAGCCTTCTTTTGAAATTCAAGGGTCTGTAAATTTCAAGAATATCACAACACAAAACAAAAAACTTTCATGGTCACATTATAACATTATGGGTATGACAAAATTTTAAGTAATGAAAGAAATGTTGGAATCCTAACATCCCTTTATGTATAAACATTAAAAGACACTGCAACAAAAAGTAAAAACAAACTTTAAACCCTACTCCATAAGGATCATAATAACAAGATAAAGGCACAGTGGATTTGCATCAAAGGCTTTGGGAAACACTGATTTTTCAAAACCAAACAACTCATCCGTTCATTCAGAAAATAATCCTCACATTAATAATAGATGCACCCCAACATTGTACATTTCATTCACTTATCTTTGCAATGCATTGATTGAGGGGTGTTGAAAATATTCTGTAAAACAAAAGGAAACTATTTACAACATTTTGGTACCAATGCACTGGTCATTTGTACCATTTTGTAAATTGAAAATGAGGATAAAGAAAAGAAAAAACAAACAGATAAGCACATTTATTCACAAGTATGTTGTTTTTTTTTCATTTATTTTGTATCTTACATTTGAACGTCAAAACCTTTTTGAACTGGAATGATTGTGACAGGAATTTCCAAATCTCTTTAGACTGCACGCCATAAATAATGGGGTTGAGGCAGCCGGGGATGATGTGGAACAAAATGGAAGCCATTTTTCGTTGGTCTGAATACTGAGGGAAGCGATGCAGGACGACCAGCAGCAGTCCACTTAACAACATAATTAGATATGCAAAAAGATGAGTGCTGCAAGTTTTTAAGGCTTTACTGTTCAGAGACTTGCTGTTACTCATCAGACACACTACTGTAATCTTAGTGTAGGTGAGAACCATGCTGCCTATTGAAACTGTTAACAGAGCTATAGTGGTAAAGAGGCCATAGATATTACTAATAGACACATCCTCACAGGAGAGTTTGAACAGAGAGGGATTGTCACAGAAAGGGTTTGTGATCAGAGTCCTGCATCGGTTCAGCCGGATGGTCGGACCGAGCAGAGTCCAAATCATCACCAGGTCATGGGTTGTTCTTCTGTAAACATCTGACTCCTTTCAGTCCTTTAGCAAAATGCCCAGAAAGTATTTTACATGCTAGAAAGACTTGTGACCCATCCTGAATCTCTGGTGTTTTGCATGCTACCGGGTTATGAGCTGTCTACATCCTGGACCTGTCATTACTTTCTGCCCAGTCCAATAACCACCTCCTTCACCCAACTCTGGAAGAAAGCAATAATTCTGTAAGCCTGCATTCAGCTGTGTATTTGTTTCCATTCAACTTTGTCTCATCCTGGAACTACAACAGAGTTATAGTCATTGATTTGTACACATTTATTGGAGAACTTTACGTATGTGATGCGTGAAGGGAGCCTGAAACCATTTGTTTGATACAACATCCTTCTCGAATAGCTTGTTATCATGAAGCGCGTGTGAAGAGTAATGCACTGTAATTTGTCTTTATTCCATATACATATGAATGCATGCACCACAATGACTGCCGCTGTGTAAGAGCGAGAACATCCTCGTAGGGAGGAGGTTAAGGGTGGATGTTTGGGTCCTAAAACACAGGGCAGGAGTTGGTGTCAAGTAAGAGGAAAACACAAGACGTTCGACAAGAAAACTGGTGTTTTAACCCGGACCACAATCCTTTATCTTAACAAGTTGTTTTGTCGTGTCACCTGTTGTCAGCTAAACTTAACAGCAATAGTTTCTCTGCTATGTTGAACCTCAGAGACCATCCATCCAGGCATCCATCCATCCATGCATCCATCCACCCATCCATGCATCTATCCATTCATCCATCCATCCATCCATCCACCCATCCATCCATGCATCCATCCATCCATGCATCCATGCATCCATCCACCCATCCATGCATCCATCCACCCATGCATCCATCCACCCATCCATGCATCCATCCACCCATCCATGCATCTATCCATTCATCCATCCATCCATGCATCCATGCATCCATCCATCCATCCACCCATCCATCCATGCATCTACCCATCCATTCATCCATCCATCCATGCATCCATCCATCCATCGTTGCATCTATCCATTCATCCACCCATCCACCCAACCATCCATGCATCTACCCATCCATTCATCCATCCATCCATGCATCCATCCATCCATCCATCCACCCATCCATCCATCCATGCATCTACCCATCCATTCATCCATCCATCCATCCATCCATCCATCCATCCATCCATGCATCTATCCATTCATCCATCCATCCATCCATCCACCCATCCATCCATGCATCTACCCATCCATTCATCCATCCATCCATCCATGCATCCATGCATCCATCCATCCATCCATGCATCCATCCATTCATCCACCATCCATCCATCCATCCATCCATCCATGCATCCATCCATCCATCCATGCATCCATCCATCCAGGTTAAATGAAGATGTAGTGTAGATGTAGCCTTAGGTCTGTGGTTGAGGTTAAGCTCTGTTTCAGTCTGAGAATTAAGAGAATCAATAATAGTCAGTGTGCCGATGTGCAATCGGCACACTGACTATTATTGCCCCTTACTTATTATTGTTCCGCCTGTTTTTTGTCCCACTACTAGTCCCAAAGCGGTGCCAACACGTGCACACACATTACACCGAAATGTGGGTATTGATCGGGAATAGTGTGCTATGACTTTTCAACAAGATTTGCCACGTGGTTTCACCAAAATCGGCAAAAATACGTCAGAAATGTCTCATTGACTTGAGTGGGAAATGTTCGAGAAATCGCTCAACATCGCTCCAAACCCCCCCCCTCTTTGGGACCGTGCTGTACCGCCATACTTTAACGTAGAAACATGATTAAAAGTTTAAACCGAAGACAAGACTTTGGTGTTTATTGGGCTGAATGGGCGTTCAGATACCAAGCACGGTTTCTCCCAAATACCAGTTCACATATCGTCCCGTTTTCAGACCGTCTCAGATGTTCCAATGTGTGTGTATGTGGCGGAATGTTCAGAGCTAGAGTGGAGGACAGAGAACAGAACAATTCTTTGGAAGTTTCTCAAACAAATGTATCTCTCTCCTCCAGTTTTAACTCTTCAGACATCATAGTTGGTCAAAATGTAGGAAATCTTGTGCCGGTCGCAGACATGTAACTATGAAGTCTATCGGGCTTACATTTTTGGCTCTGTTTTTGACCAACTGCCGATAGAAACTATGAAAAGAAATCTTTTGGATTCTTCACTGTGAAAATCACCATAGCAACAAGGAGAAGAGGTGTTATTGGTCAGCTAACATGATGTCATGATGGACTAACTGACCAACTGACTGACTCCTGACTGACTTCAGACCTCAAAACCAACAGCTGTTGTATCTATGGAGTTTATCGGACTTAAACTGTTGGCTGTGATCTATCAACTGTTGACAGAAACCATGAAAAAACCATGCAGCTGGGGTACGTCTCAATGACTTTAATCCTCAAACAAATGTCTCTCTCTCCTCCAGTTTTAACTCTTTAGACATCATAGTTGGTCAAAATGTAGGAAATCTTGTGGCGGTCTATGTAACTATGGAGTCTATCGGACTAAAACCTTTTGCGCTAGTTAATGGATATCTAGCTCCTTCTCTGAGGAAATCAGCATAGTAACAAGTTCTGACACACACACACACACACACACACACACACACACACACACACACACATACACACACACACACACACACACACACACACATACACACACACACACACACACACCTATCATGACACTGTTCCCTGGCGGCCATGTTGACCAACTGCCTCCCAACTGACGTTTCCAATGTGTGTGTATGTGGATGCGCCCCAATAGCAGGCACACTGACAAAATTTCTGCGGAATCCCTCTGGTGACTTATTTGGGGTTTTAAAATCAATTCTGACATAAAATTTCACTTCATAATCTAGTGACAAATATGTCTTTTATAACATGCAGTACAGGCCAAAAGTTTGGACCCACCTTCTCATCCAATGAGTTTCCTTTAGCTTCATCACTATTTCCATTGTAGATTATCTCTGAAAGCATCAGAACAATGAATAGACACATGTGGAATTATGGAATTAACAAAAAAACTGAAACAACTGAAAAGATGTCTCATATTCTGGTTTCTTCAGAGTACCCCCAATGAGCTTCATGAGGTAGTCCCCTGAAATGATCCCCCCCACAGCCAACAGCCTATTGGACGACTGGTAGAATTCATAATATGGCAAGAACCAATCAGCTAAGAGAAGAGAAACGAGGTCATCATTACTTTTAAGTAAATGACGGGCCGTCGGTCCGGAAAATTGTGAAAACTATGAATGTGTCCCCAAGTGCAGTCGCAGAAACCATCAAGCACTACAAGGAAACTGGCTCATATGAGGACCCCCCCCCCAGGAAAGGAAGACCATATATA
>NC_048419.1:25657127-25658542 GCF_013103735.1 Etheostoma cragini | reverse complement strand
GTGTGTGTGTGTGTGTGTGTGTGTGTGTGTGTGTGTGTGTGTGTGTGTGTGTGTTTACAGATGTTTCCATTCATGTAAAACAACTGTTTGTCTCCGTGTCGGCAGCTGGAACAGGAAGTTGTGGAAGCTTCTTTTCTGGTTTCTGGTTTCGGGGATTTAGGTCGGTTTTTTTTTAGGATGAAACCAGAACCCGACGTTGTTCCCGCAGCAGACTCACATCTGGAAACATCTGGGAGGATGTAACTCTGCAAACATCATCAAAATAAAAGTTATTTACGGCTTTTTAGTTCTTTTTGTCTGATATCAAAATAATATTAAAATATGTTAAAATATTTCACACGTGTGATGTGTAGTTGTCGTCTGGCTCCATGCCAACAAATTAATAATAATAAATGATCTAAAGTTATTTATTGAACAGAAGCATGAACTATACAGATGTTTAATAAGTGTGTCTGGAACCTAAATCTCTAAATTACCCGTTTACAAAAACTTTCTGTATCAGAATTATGAAAAAAGAACGTTGAAAAAATTATTAAAAACTAAAGAAAAACACTATTTTTTTAATAAAAAGTGACAAAACAATTGTTAAATCTTTTATTACAAAAATTTGATTTAAAAAAACATCAACAAAGTGACAAAGAAATTGGAATAAGATTGACAAAAGGGTCGTCAAAAAATGTGACAAACATTGAAGAAAAGTGTCAAAAGGGACAAAAACGTTAAAAAAACGTTGAAAATCTCAAAAAAAAAAAAAAAAAGTTGCTTTTTATTGGAATAACTAAAGATCTCTAACTGAATTTTAGACATTTATTAAAAATGTTGAGTCCCTGATGGGACAGAAAGTATTTAACATTCTTGATTTATTAACGTATTTTTTACAAAAATCAAGTTATTAAAAGTAGAAAAAAAAATACTAGTAGACGAGACGTTGGCGCCGCCTGCTGCTGACTCCAGGAACTACAGCTCCCAGCATGCACTTCATCTCTTCTACATTGTTGTCACTTTGTGGGTGATTTTCTTATTGTGAACCATTTTAGGCTTTTATTTTGAAAGCTGAGCTATTCTTTCTTTCTTTCCTTCATTAGAGCCAAATGAAGAAAAAATGAGGACATGAGGACAACATGAGGACAACATGAAGACAACATGAGGACAACATGAAGACAACATGAGGACAACATGAGGACAACATGAAGACAACATGAGGAAACATGAAGATAACATGAGGACAACATGAGGACAACATGAAGATAACATGAGGACAACATGAAGACAACATGAAGATAACATTAGGACAACATGAAGACAACATGAAGACAACATGAGGACAACATGAAGATAACATGAGGACAACATGAGGACAACATGAAGACAGCATGAAGACAACATGAGGACAACATGAGGAAACATGAAGATAA
>NC_048419.1:25655406-25657027 GCF_013103735.1 Etheostoma cragini | reverse complement strand
AGAGAGAGAGAGAGAGAGAGAGAGAGAGAGAGAGAGAGGCAGAGAGAGTCAGTGGTAGAGCAGGCGCACATATACTAACCCTACGTTCACACCGCCAACGACTTGCGTCTAAAGATACCGGAAGTCATTCATTTTCAATGGAAACTTCTCACAGCTGCAAGGAGCGGCAAATCTCTCGGCTTTGCGTTTTGGGCGTTTTGAGCGTGTTGAGCGTCAATCTGAAAGTTGAAATTTTTCAACTTTATGGTAATGAGCTATGACGCGGTTCAGCGGCGAGCAGCGGCTAACGCCAGCCGCCAATCGGAATATAGACGTCCGGAAAAACATACGACGTAAACTTCCGTTCCTACCAAAACATTCCATCTGAGGACAAGCTCACAATCGCCGTTGCTGGGTTACCTTGTTTACGATGTAATGTCTGTACGTAGGGACCAGTTAACGTTACCTGCCGGTCACATGGTCTCTAATGGTCCGCTCACAGTGAATCCTGCACGGGTAACTAGCTTGATCCGGCGGCTACTCGGTCTGCCTGTACGCCGCTACGGCTCAGCGGCTAACGAGCGAGCTAACTGCTAACAGACCCCGCTGTGAACAATTAACACAACTTCTGTCATAAAGAGGTTTCTAGTGTCCGTGTATTGGCCGTGGCTGCGTGTGCTTGTCCCGCTCGGACAGAGAACGCCGCTACGTCAGAGCGGCCAACGCTTCCCCGTACTTTTTGACAGGCGTCCTTGGCGAGGCGGCTAGAGCTTTTTTGAAGCTCAAGTCGGTGGCGGTGTGTACGTACGGTAAGAGGGATAGTCCTTGATGCAGAGGTCCAGGGTTTGAATCCAACCTGGGATGAGGTCTTGCATGCCCCCCCTCCCCCCACTGATTTCAGCTGATTTCAGATGAATCTGAGTTCACATGAAACAACAACAAGGACAACAGGTAGCGAGAGACTCTCGGCACATTACACCGCTTCCTAACACACATATCTCTCTTTATATATATATATAGTTAAAAGTTCCAAATATGATGTTACTTCTATCTATTATCTATATTTTTATATTATTTCCATGTAAGACACAGACCGACCTTGATGCTGGTGAAGGGACTCCAGCGCCGGGCGGGGGGGCGAGGCCTCTCGGGGTCAGAGGTCACGGTCAGGTCGTTGGCGCCCATGACTTAATGAGGCTGAAGAAGACAAGAAAACCTGTAATAAAGAGAGAGAGAGGGAGAGAGATGGAGAGAGGGAGAGAGAGAGAGAGAGAGAGAGAGTGAGAGAGAGAAATGGGAAAACTTTAAAAATCCCAACCTGTGGAATTGGCGATGCAGAATGAGACATGTGGGTCGGCCATTTTGAAACACTCCAAGCAACCCAGACTTAAACAAGAAGAAAACTGAATGAACAGCCACGCGTCCTGCTAGACGTCCTGCTACACCCTGTTACGCCCTGTTACGTCCTGCTACACCCTGTTACGTCCTGTTACGTCCTGCTAGACCCTGTTACGTCCTGCTACGTCCTGCTACACCCTGTTACGTCCTGCTACGTCCTGCTACGCCCTGTTACGTCCTGTTACGTCCTGCTACGTCCTGCTACGTCCTGCTACGCCCTGTTACGTCCTGCTACGTCCTGCTA
>NC_048419.1:25655107-25655306 GCF_013103735.1 Etheostoma cragini | reverse complement strand
CCCAGAATGCACCTGAACAAAAGATGTGTTTCTCCTCGGCGTATTTTTTACAAATTAAGGTCCCGTGGCGGCTGACCTGAAGGGCGAGGAATAGGGCATTGTGGGTATTGTTATGTAATTGGCTGATTGCTCAATCGAGCGTTGGGCAGATTAAACACGGCGAGGGTAAACGGGCGTGTGTGTTGTTTCTGTTTGAGAG
>NC_048419.1:25653120-25654844 GCF_013103735.1 Etheostoma cragini | reverse complement strand
ACACACACACACACACACACACACACACAGACACACAGACACACCTGGCCTTTATTAATAAGTGTCCATGGAAACAATTACACAACAAACAACTCCTAAATATTAGGCGGGAACATGTCACGCCTCTGACATTAAATCTGTGTGTGTGTGTTTGTGTTAAAACTTTGTGCGTGTGCCAAAAAAAACATAACAAATTCCTTTCTGCCAACGTCTGAGTGCTCAGAGCCAACGATTCCTACATCAGTGTTAAAATACCCAAAATAACATGATTGATTCCACCCAACGCTCTTTACAAAGTACAAATCTCTACTTTCATTAATTTTGGGTCTTATTCAATTTTATAGCATTGTAAAACAAATGGAAGTGTTTTTGAAATAGTATTGAGTAAAGTTGACATATTCCAGTCTGTGATTATCATCAACATCCATTACTTTAATTTTAGTCTCAATAATTCCTAATTTCTGCTTTTCTAACTCAAACATTAGGGATAATTTCCTATAAATTAGGTTCATTGACCATAAATTCCAAAAATAACTGTAAAACTAAAGTTAATAAGTTAGTGTTACGTAGCGTTGAAAAAGTCAGTTGTTAAAAGCTGCTATATCTTGGCCTTCACCAACCCTGAACATGACTCAGCGATTGTTAAAAGCTGCTATATTTTTGCCTTTATTGATCAACACTGAACATGACTCAGCAAATGTTATAAGATGCTGTGTCTTGGCCTTTATCAACACTGAACATGACTCAGCAAAAGTTAAAAGCTGCTTTATCTTGAACTTTATCAACCCTGAAAATGACTCAGCGAATTTTAAGGCTGCTATATCTTGAACTTTATCAACCCTGAACATGACTCAGCAAATTTTAAAGGCTGCTATATCTTGGACATATTGACCCTGAACATGACTCAGCAATTGTTAAAGCTGCTATATCTTGGACTTTATCAACCCTGAACATGACTCAGCGAATGTTAAAGGCTGCTATATCTTGGACTTTATTGACCCTGAACATGACTCAGCGTTTCAGTGGCGTACCGAGGTAGAGCGGCGAGTTCTTCTTGGTGGCGTAGTCATCGATGTAGGAGATGCCGAAGGGCTGGATGGGGACGGCTCCGATGCCCAGCAGCAGCTGCCCCAGCAGCAGCACCGGGTACACCCCCCCCTGGGTGCCGCCGTCCTGCTGGCTGCAGCTCTGATTGGACGGCGAGGCGCTGACGGGGAACTCTGATTGGCAGAGGCCGGAGCTGTTGTCCCTGGAGGCTGTCGGGGGACACAGAGGGTGACACATCGTTTGGGAGGTTTCTCAACCTTTTGTTGGCTAATGTCCCAAAATGTCCACCAGCTGGGACAAAACGTCCCATTATGAGTACATAAGGGGAAAGGTTACCTCCCCCTTTTCTGCTTTGCCTAATGAGTTGCAGATTTGTAATAACCAGAATTCATAAAACCTTCAAATAAACTGTCTTGGAGTAGAATGGAAATGCTTGCACCCAAAACACCAAAGTACGAAGACACAGCGGACCAGAGGCAAGCTTTTATTTTGAAAATCAGAAGCTTGACGGCACCAGACAGGACGCTCCAGGCTGCAGCTGTACAGTCTAGCATGTTGTTTTGTGAAACTAGTTTCAGCAATTCCCTGCAGGAAATCAGATATGTGTGTTTGTGTGTGTGTGTGTGTGTGTGTGTGTGTGTGTGTGTGTGTGTGTGTGTGTGTGTGTGTGTGTGTGT
>NC_048419.1:25650251-25653020 GCF_013103735.1 Etheostoma cragini | reverse complement strand
GTGTGTGTGTGTGTGTGTGTGTGTGTGTGTGTGTGTGTGTGTAGGTTCCTGGGTCTGCAGGTGGTGTTCGTGTGCGGGGCTCTGCTCTGCTTCCTGCTGACGGCGGTGGTGCTGCGGCGGCGGGCCGGACACCCGGAGCCGCCGCCGGCCGGGAGTAAAGGTTACGAGCTGGTGGACGCGTCTCAGGGGGAGAAAGACCCGCACGGCGTCAAGACCTGAGGACAGAGAGGACGCAGGGAGGACAGGACGCAGGGAGTAGAGGACGCAAGGAGGAGAGGACAGAGAAGAGAGGAGAAGACATGGAGGAGAGGACAGAGAGGACAGGAGAGGACAGAGAGGAGAAGAAAGAGAGGAGAGGACATGGAGGAGAGGACAGAGAGGACAGGAGAGGACAGAGAGGAGAGGACAGACAGGCTGAACAGGGAGGACGGACGCTGGCGTCCAAATGAGGAAAGTTAACGACAGATAATACAAAAAAATGACACAAAGAAAACAAGAATGAAGCATAAAAAAGTTGAATAAAAAACACCAAAACATTCCAGAGACATCATCGTAAGTGACAACTTTTAAAAAGAATTCACAAAAATGTGAAAAAGCTTAAAAAGAAAAACCGCTAAAAACTCCCCGGGTGTGTACACCGAGGCTAGAACTCTCTCATGTGTGTTTTTATACTCGTGTTCAGTTCTCTGCTAAAACACCCGCTGTGTTGGTTCATAAAATAATTATTTACCTTTATGTTCTTTACAATGATCCAAAATAACATGAACGCCCTCATGTTGTCCTCATGTTGTCCCCATGTTGCCCTCATGTTGTCTTCATGTTGTCTTCATGTTGCCCTCGTGTTGCCCTCATGTTGTCTTCATGTTGTCTTCATGTTGTCCTCATGTTGCCCTCATGTTGTCTTCATGTTGTCTTCATGTTGTCTTCATGTTGCCCTCATGTTGTCTTCATGTTGTCCCCATGTTGTCTTCATGTTGTCCCCATGTTGTCTTCATGTTGTCTTCATGTTGTCCCCATGTTGTCTTCATGTTGTCCTCATGTTGTCATCATGTTGCCTTCATGTTGTCCTCATGTTGTCCTCATGTTGTCATCATGTTGTCCTCATGTTGTTTTCATGTTGTCCTCATGTTCTCCTGATGTTGTCCCTATGTTGTATTCGTGTAATGGTGTTTTGAGCTAACGTTAGCAACCAAACTACCATAGCTAGCTACAACGTTTTTTGAAATGATTTCCGTCTTCTGTTATTGTTCTTAATGAGAAAACTTATTATTTTGAATGCCGTAAATCTGAACATGCGCGACTCACATCGGGGAGAGACCGTCACTAAGCTGAGTTCGTTCTGAACATTTAAAAATAAAACGGTTGCACGCAAATACTTTAAAAATGTGAATTTTAGAAGATGTGAAATGCCCTCAGACTTCAGAGGGTTAGGTGACAATGCTAGGTTGATATACTACAGTTTATTTGCTGAAGCCAGTATTGTCTCCTTTATATTGTGGCCGGTGTGGTGTTGTCCTCTGAACATTTTGACAATCGCGTTGCCAGACATGAAACAAAATAACGAAAAAACCGCGGGCTGCCGGATCGTAGCAGGAACCAATCAAACAGGGCGAACAGGGACAGATTAACTCTACTCTGAGTCTTTTTAAGCAGTTGTAGAACCGGACACGTGGTAGAACATGGGTAAATACTGGAGATACCTTTAGAAGATGGAGACCATCAGAGCTGGCTAATTTCCTCTTACACAGGTCAGCGTTGAGCTTCGTCAACTTATATCACAGCTAACGTCGTAGGTATGAGCATTTTCGGTCATTTCAATGTCGCGATCTTTTTAGCAGCTTTTGCAGCGACATTGAGTCAGGAACAAAGCTCCGCAGTGTCGCGATCTTTTTAGCGACTGTTTCAGCGATGTAAAGATGAGAAAGGGGGGCTGTCAGTCGGGCGTGAAGCTCCGCGATGTCGCCGTCTATTTAAGAGCTGTTGTAGCGACGTCAAGTCGAGAGGTTGGCTAGCGGTCGGGCACGAAGCTCCGCAATGTCGTGAACATTGTAGAAGCTGTTGTAGGGACGTTAAGATGAGAAATGGTGGCGGTCAGTCAGGAACAAAGCTCCGCAGTGTCGCGATCTTTTTAGCGGGTACAGACGTGGTTTTTACAACCATGAACATAGCAGGATCTGGGAGTAATGTCTGGCAATGCGAGACCAGCATCCAGCTAACGTTGATGTTGTGATGCTGGGTTTAGGGTTCGCAACATGGCAGCTCCCATAGCCTTTGAGTCTGGGGGGGGGGGGGTTGGGCTGAGGGGGGGCCGGGGGAAAACTCTCTCCGGTACTTTAACTTTGGACTGCAGTAACTACTTTAAACGCTAGCTGTCTGTGTTACACATTGTCCTTTTATAAAACATGTTGTACAAATACTAAAACCAAGCTGTTACTAAAAAAAAAAAAAAACTTTTATTTTCTTAGCAAACAAAATGTATAACAACACATTTTAATAAATAAATTCCTTTTCGTGAAACGTGTTGTCGGAGGGTGTTTTTATTTTATTCATCCTGACGGAGTTTTCATCACAAATCCCCAAAATCTACGTCAGCAAATCTGAGACAAAAACTGACATCCATCTTTGTCCGCTGATCTGGTATCAGGTCTTGGGGGGCAGCAGCTCCTATAGGGGACCAAAATCTTCCCTTCCCCCGAGCCACATCAACCAGCTCCGACTGGGGGATCCCGAGGCGTTCCCAGGCCAGGTTGGAGATATAATCTCTCCACC
>NC_048419.1:25648597-25650151 GCF_013103735.1 Etheostoma cragini | reverse complement strand
TGTACGTGTGTGTGTGTGTGTGTGTATCTATGTGTGTGTACGTGTGTGTGTGTGTGTGTGTGTATCTATGTGTGTGTACGTGTGTGTGTGTGTGTGTCTGTTCTTAACCCATGGCGAGCTGCGTCATCGCCGCGGTAACGCTGACGGGGGACAGGAAGACGTTGCCGGCCTCGCGGCCCGCCAGGGCGCGGTACAGGTTGTAGCCGAAGTCGGAGGCGGCGGCGCCGAGCTTGGCCGCCGGCGTGGTGAAGAGCTCCACGTGCTCGTCGTCTCCGCCCGCCTCCTCGCCGTCAGGGACCGACTGCAACACACACATCAATACATCGCCACGGCAACGGCGGGCGTTCAGTTTGGGCAGATTTCACAAAAATCACAAAAAAAAACAACTTTTAAGAGAAAGACACAAGAGATTTTAGTTTTGGGGGTTTGGACCTCGAAGTTGTCAGAAATATTTTTTTATTATTTTTATTTTATACATTTTTATTTTGGTTTTATTATTTTGGTTTTATTATTTTTATTTTATTATATTTTGTAATTGGTAAAAAAAAAATGGAATTTTTATTACATCTTTAATATAAATATTTTATTATTATTTTTTTTTAAAGTTTTAAAAAAGGACAAAAAAATCTTATTTTTCAACAAAGCTTTGTGATTACATTAAATCTGAATGAAAAAAGTGGTTTGACCCTAAAATTTCAATTTTGCTCCAAAGTTGAAAACTCAACCCCCCCCCCCATAAAGACATAAGGGAAAGGTTATGACCTCATAAGGGGAAAGGTTATGACCTCATAAGGGGAAAGGTTATGACCTCATAAGGGGAAAGGTTATGACCTCATAAGGGGAAAGGTTATGACCTCATAAGCAGCCACTTTGATAACCGAGCCTGTCTCAGACCCTGTTCACACGTCCATGGTTATCATGGTAACTGAGATGTAGATTAACAGTTTATCCAGCATGTGTGGCACTAATGACCCGTCATACACCACTGACCAATGCACTGGTCTCTCTCTCTCTCTCTCTCTCTCTCTCTCTCTCTCTCTCTCTCTCTCTCTCTCTCTCGCCTTGTATCTCTCTACCTCCCCCCCCATGTCAACACCCTTGCTGAAGACTATGGATTGTGGATTATGTTCTGGGTGAATGGAGGAGTTTGGTCTCCAGTATGTGGATCAGTGTTTCCCTCAAGAGGACTCAGACGTCTGGTTTTGTCCACATCATGACAGGTTTCTGGGACTAAACAGATGGAGATGATTAAATTATAGAATAAGGATAAACATCATGATGTGGAGATGTTACCTGAGCCCGACAGACGCTCAGCACGACTCCGACCACCAGCACGAAAGTTGTTCGCTTCATCCTGGAAGACAAAGATGAAGGGGGACATGTTATCTCTCCGTCTCGTTAAACACGGACGTTGGTCGGGTTAGATCGTTACTGAAGACACTAGTCTCCTTTAGTCTCATAAGTGTTGTGTTTTAGGTCCTCTGGTGGACAGACTATGCAACACCATCACTAACAGGGACGCTGTAGAGCGTCCTCTGGTGGACAGACTATGTA
>NC_048419.1:25646459-25648497 GCF_013103735.1 Etheostoma cragini | reverse complement strand
CGTCAAAAAGGCGACTAAAAGGCGTCTAAAAGGCAACTAAAAGGCGACTAAAAGGCGTCAAAAAGGCGACTAAAAGGCAACTAAAAGGCGACTAAAAGGCGTCAAAAAGGCGACTAAAAGGCGTCAAAAAGGCGACTAAAAGGCGTCTAAAAGGCGACTAAAAGGTGACTAAAAGGTGACTAAAAGGTGACTAAAAGGTGACTAAAAGGTGACAAAGGGTTCTTGGCATTATTCGGCGCCATGGGAGCTACGTTAGAGAGGAGAGCCCTCCCCCCCGGGCTGTTCCTGATGCCACGTCCATGTTTGAGTTCCCACTCGGAGCCGGACTCACCGAGGTCGGCGAGCAGCGGCTGCAGGTCGGCGGCGTAGCTGAGCCTCAGGGCGGGCAGGGCCAGGAACACCTGGGCAGGAAGCAGCGTCATGGACAGGTCCTGGACGAACTCGGCCGTCAGACTCTCCTCCAGCAGCGTCATGTTGGAGGTCACGGCGTCGGGCAGGAAGACGAACATGCTGACGTCGTCCTGCATCTGGATCTGGGCGATCTGGGGGGGGGGGGGATAGTGGGCTGCAGTGTAGTCAAGACCACCTAGACTGAGACTAATGGTGTTTCTGTAACACAGGACTCAGGGCCACCGTACCAGACGGCCAAGGCTTTCCCCCCCGTCCTCTCGACATGCTGGACTCACCGTGCAGCTCAGATCCGAGTCGGCGCCCATCTTCACGGGGTAGTTGTCCTGTTGCATCATGGGAATGCGGACCGGTGCCCCTCCGTCCACTTGGAAGTTCTCCATCGCTCCGGACTGACCGAACCGAGTGACCCACTTCCCTGTTGGGAGACACAAACCCGGACCCTGAGCACTGGACCGACGCACCAGCGAGGGAGCGGGACAGAAGGATGCGGGACGCTGGACGTACCTTTGAAGTAGGCGCCGCTCACGGTGTTCACGCCGGTGTTTCGGGGGAGGGGCTTGGTCAGGAGGCGCTGCACCTTGCCGCCGGTCTCCTGGGCCACCCAGTCGTTGATGTCTTTCACATCTTTGGCTCCTCCCTGAAGGCTCTTGGGTCGGACGCCGTACTGCTGCTCCACCAGGGTCAAGAACTCCGGCTTTAGACGAAGTCCTGGAAACAGACTCCAATCAGTCGCCTTAACCCTCGTGTTGTCGTCCCGTTAATCATGAACTTACCCTTCCAGGTAAAGATTGAAAATGAATGTTTTTATTTGTCACTTTTTCCAGCTTTTGGCGCTTTTATAAAAAACCTGAGCTGGTTCAATAACAGGTTTTACATTTATTCTTGGAATTCATGGTCAACAAACCTCATTTATATCAAATTCTACATAAGTTTTTAGTTAAAAAGGCAAAAACTATGAATTATTTTGACTAATGGTTAAGATCAGAGGATGTGGAGTGGATCTCAGATGGGTAGATGTCAAAGTTTAGTCCGGATACTCTTTTGAGACAATGAAAAAAAAAGAATTCAAATTCTATAATATTTAATAAAACACCCCAAAAATTCAGTGACAGTAATCATTTACCTGGAGAATGATGTATGGATTCATCCATGTTATTTGTGGGCAATTTGGTTGAAAGAAATCCATATTTAGGATTTAAAACATTTTAAAACGGGTTGACCCGGGGAAAACACACGGGTTAAAGGGTAACTTCCGTATTTTTCCACCTGGACCCTTTTACACCTGTGCCTTTGTGTCTAAGTGAGTGATGTGATCAACAATCTTTGAATTTGGTCCAGTATTGAGCGAGAACGCTGTAACCTGCAGCCGGTCTGTAATGTAACCCTACAGGACAGATGTTCAGCGTCCACTAAAAGTTCTGTTGTTGCCACTGACAACCTCAGGGTATTATTCTAAGTGTCTGACAACATTATGGGATGGATCCCTACAGAGATAGACCTTTAAGTTAAAGGGTAAAATCCTTTTAGTTTAACATGAAACAGAAATCACCATCACCAAACCCACCAGACTCCATGTAAACAATCACTACTTTTAGCGTGTATAGAGCAGCATATCTCCACCAGACTC
>NC_048419.1:25644958-25646359 GCF_013103735.1 Etheostoma cragini | reverse complement strand
GCATGTATAGAGCAGCATATCTCCACCAGACTCCATGTAAATAATCACTACTTTTAGCGTGTATAGAGCAGCAAATCTGGGGATTTCTGTTTCATGTTAAACTAAAAGGATCTTCCTCTTTAACTAAAAGGTCTATCTCCGTAGGGATCCATCCCATAATGTTGTCAGACACTTAGATTAATAACAAGTGTCTGTCAGCAGCAACAACACAACATTTAGTGGAATCTAACAAAAGTTGCTCAATTTCTCATTAACACTACATTGCAGCTTTTAGTCTTTTATTGCTTAATACTGGCCCAGTTTTAAAGATTTTTTTCCTGTATCTGTCATGGTTCAGGTAAAAAATTACCAGAGTTACCGTGTTACTCTGGAGGGCTTAACCAGACCTTCGGCCCAGATCTGGCCCACCGCCAAAAGCATCATAGATGTCCCCGGACAACAGTGTAAATACAAGACTGCAGACAAGAGACAGATCAACATGTGGATCCCTGATGTAACTTTACGCCCTGCAGGACCTTAGGGGGGGCAGTAGCTTCTCTGCAGGGAGTCGGGTCGCTGGTTCAGGTCCCAGAGTACGGAGTCTGGATTGGTAGCTGGAGAGATGCCAGTTCACCTCCAGGGCACTGCCAGGTGCTCTTGAGCAACGCCACGTACCCCCCCCCCCCCCCCCCCCCCCCCCCCCCCCCCCCCCCCCCCCCCCCCCCCCCCCCCCCCCCCTCACTGGCTGCACACTCACTCTGACATCTGTCCATTTATGTGTGTGTGTGTGTGTGTGTGTGTACCTTTATAAGTGTGGGTGGGTGTGTTCTTATAGGTGTGGGTTTGTGTGTGTGTCTGTGTGTGTGTGTGTGTGTGTGTATACCTGTATAAGTGTGGGTGTGTGTGTTCTTATAGGTGTGGGTTTGTGTGTGTGTCTGTCTGTGTGTGTGTGTGTGTGTGTGTTCTTGTATAAGTGTGTGTTTGTGTGTGTGTGTATACCTGTATAAGAGTGGGTGTGTGTATTCTTGTGTAGATGTGGGTGTTTGTGCGTGTGTGTATGTGTGTTCTTGTATAAGTGTGTGTCTGTGTGTATGTATGTGTGTGTGTGTGTGTGTGTGTATATGTGTGTGTAGTGATTTCTAACAAAAACAGAGTGTAACTTGTAATTCCCCCCCCACTGGTATATATAACAGTATTAATAATTATGATAAGTGTAATAATTACGTCGGGACAGGTAGATGCGTGCGGCCGTGCTCAGGCCTTTCCCCGGCCCCCGCAGCGAGGTGAGCAGGTCTCTGAGGGTGTTGTGGATCTGCGGGTCCTGCAGGGTGTGGTACCTCAGGGCCCGGAACAGCTGTCTCTGAGCACGCTCAGACCCTCCTGCGGGACAGATGGGACCACGTTAGCATCCGGGGGGGGGGG
>NC_048419.1:25643112-25644858 GCF_013103735.1 Etheostoma cragini | reverse complement strand
ACCCTTCATGTAGTACTAGGACCTTTAAGTAGTACTAGCGCCCTTCATGTAGTACTAGCACCCTTCATGTAGTACTAGCACCCTTCATGTAGTACTAGCACCCTTCATGTAGTACTAGGACCCTTCATGTAGTACTCCCGGGACATGAACACTCACTAATATACTTCTGAAGTACTACCCGGACAGAGAAGAGAGAGCAACGCGAGTATTATATATATAAATATATGTTATACTAATAATTATACTTGTTTTGTTAATCATTATAAAGTAAACGGCGATATTTTCCATAACTGAAGTTTGTCGCCCCGTTGGTTCGCCGGTCCAACCGGAGGGACTGAGGGGGAAGTGCTGTCATCTTAACAACAAACCACTACACTAGTTGCAGGTTTTGGAGAATCAGTGGTCGCTGCCGGACCGGGTCTAGATCCCGGTGCGTTCCGCGTTAAGAAGCCGTGCGTAAAAGCGCAAAAAAACGGCAACAAAGCGCACTCACCTCTGCGCCGCTCCCGCTCGCTCCACGTCGCTCGGGCTCTCCCGCTGCACACCAGACGAGTCTCCACCGCGTGCACGCGCACTGGCTGCGTGGCCACTGTTTTGCGCGGACACGCTTCCTCCGAAGAGCTGGTCGCCGGGAACGCGCACAGACAGACAGACAGACAGACAGGTGGACAGACAGAGACACCGGCAGACGGGCACACACACAGACACAAAGACAAACAGAGAGACAGACAGGTGGACAGACAGACAGAGAGACAGACACAAAGACAAACAGAGACAGACAGACAGGTGGACAGACAGACAGAGAGACAGACAGACAGACAGGTCGACAGACAGACAGACAGACAGAGAGACAGACAGACAGACAGACAGACAGAGAGACAGACACAAAGACAAACAGAGACAGACAGGTGGACAGACAGAGAGACAGACAGGTGGACAAACAGAGAGACAGACACAAAGACAGACAGAGAGACAGACAGAGAGACAGACAGGTGGACAGACAGAGAGACAGACACAAAGACAAACAGAGAGACAGACAGAGAGACAGACAGGTGGACAGACAGGTGGACAGACAGACAGAGAGACAGACAGGTGGACAGACAGACAGAGAGACAGACACAAAGACAACCAGAGAGACAGACAGGTGGACAAACAGAGAGACAGACGGACAGACAGACAGAAGAGCTCTGGGAATGCGAGACTAATGTCCTGGTTGACGTGCATCTCCTGTGTGTGTCCACCGGGGGACAGCAGAGGACAAACGGATCAACTGACACAGAGAGTACAGGGTATATGAGGTATTTTGCAGAGTATATGAGGTATCTTGTAGGATATATGAAGTATTTTATTGGATATATGAGGTATTTTGTAGAGTATATGAGGTATCTTGTAGGATATATGAAGTATTTTATTGGATATATGAGGTATTTTGCAGAGTATATGAGGTATTTTGAAATATATATGAGGTATTTTGTAGTATATATGAAGTATTTTATTGGATATATGAGGTATTTTGCAGAGTATATGAGGTATCTTGTAGGATATATGAAGTATTTTATTTGATATATGAGGTATTTTGCAGAGTATATGAGGTATTTTGAAATATATATGAGGTATTTTGTAGTATATATGAAGTATTTTATTGGATATACGGGGGACGGACCCACTGGTATATATAAAGAGACTTCAGATACAGTATTAGGGACCACTAAGGTCTATATAAAGAGACTTCAGATACAGTATTAG
>NC_048419.1:25640024-25641090 GCF_013103735.1 Etheostoma cragini | reverse complement strand
CCTCCTCCTCCTCCTCCTCACCCTCCTCTTCCTCACCCTCATCATCCTCCTCCCCATCCTCACCCTCCTCCTCCTTCTCACCCTCACCCTCCTCTTCCTCCCAACCGGCCACCCCTTGTCTTTAATCAGCTGTGAGATTCGGTGTTTTCTATAGTAATAATGGACCTCCAGGTGTGTTGAGTTAGTTATCTCCTGTTTAATCAATCATACGGAGGAATGTTGTTGTTATTCTTTTGGTTTTATTTTCTTTAGGTTAATATCTTACTTTCTAGACGGGTTGTTTTGGTATTTTAGTGTTAGGCCCCCCTGAAGCCTTGCATGAGTTACCTGTGTCTCTGTTAAATTATACAGTATACGTCTTACTTTATGTCAAATAAACACGTTTGTGACATTAAAACAAAAGGTTTTGTGGCTACTGTGGAAGATTTATGTGTTCATATTGCGTCCTAGGCCCCCCTAGACTGGGGGGTAACAGGAGGATATCATGGACTCTCAGGCCGGACTCGATCTTGTCCCCCTTTCACCTAAACATACCTGTTATAAGCCTACCCATCATTTTGTGTCAAGTGTCCGTGCTTTAATCTGGTCTCAGTACTGGAGCTTGTCTAGTTATAACCTCTGTTGGTAACTGAAACATGCATCGTGGTGCAGAAGAGGGCAGGAGATCCTGGACTCACAGGGCGGGCCGGACTCCGACCAGCAGCAGGACTCGGAGCGCGATGCGTTTGTGGAGGTTCCAGTGCTCCACGGCCACGGCCACCATCAGACCCCCCATGAACAGCATGTTGGTGTCCTTCAGGTACTGCATGCACACCTGAGCAACAGCAGGAAGGATTTACTACAGACAGTATTTTAAGACCTGGAACCTGTTTCTTCTATAAAACTGGTCCAGAAAATGTCCAGCGTCAGTCAGCGTCCACTAAAACTGACAGACTCAGAATATTATTCTAAGTGTCTGACAACATTATGGGATGGATCCCTACAGAGATAGACCTTTAAGTTAAAGAGTAAGATCCTTTTAGTTTAACATGAAACAGAAATCACCATCACCAAACCCACCAGACTC
>NC_048419.1:25637431-25639924 GCF_013103735.1 Etheostoma cragini | reverse complement strand
TTTCTAACTCAAACATTAGGTATAATTTCCTATAGATGAGGTTTATTGACCATAAATTCCAAAAATAACTGTAAAACTGAAGTTGATAAGTTAGTGTTACGTAGTGTTGAAAGCGTCAAAAAAGGGACAAACGTTGAAAAAAAAACATCAAAAGTGTTGAAAAAAGGGACAAAAACGTAAGAAAAGGTTAAAAACATCGATAAAAAGCGTCAACAAAAGTGTTAATTTTCAATTTCGACATAAAGACAACACAAAGATGAATAAATCTTTGTGTTAATCTTCCATTAGACCCAAGCCTCCTCCTGCAGAGATTCAACCAACACATGATTAGTTAATTCTAACAGTTTCCATGGTTTAATTTCCCAAATAACAGATCCTGGTTTCACCCTGTGTGTTCAGGTCTCCATTTAACTCCAGAGTGAGACATCACACTTCTGTACTCTATCTACTATCTCTCACTCAACACACCATGGTTGGTTTTTATCCAAGTGTGGTGTGTCTGGAAGAGGATTAGAGCCACTGGTGGAAAAATGTATGTGAGTTCTGAATTCTGAGATTAAAGTAAAAATTCTGACTTTGATTTCAGAATTTAAAAAAAATTGTAGTTCTGATTTTTTTTTATATTTCAGAAAAAAAGTCAGAACTCACTTACATTTTTCACCAGTGGTCCAAATCTTCTTCCGTATATGTGTGCGTGGAAGCACCGGAAACACAAAATAACCCCAAATCCCATTAAAAGAGATTTCTATCTCATTACACGGGACTTTTGAAGGAAGTGACTGTTACATCTTTAGTAACACATCTATATTTGCAGGGATATCAGGATGCTATGGCATGGTGGTTTCCGTAGTGTAGTGGTTATCACGTTCGCCTCACACGCGAAAGGTCCCCGGTTCGAAACCGGGCGGAAACATTAATTTTGGAAAAACAAAGATTTTGCGGGAGGACAACACGACGTTAATGAAGACATCGTCCTCGTATCTCACTAACGAGGGAGACTAATTGCAATCAATTCAATTAATCAATTAACAGGTTTTCTTTAGTTCCTACGGGGGATCTTTGCTGTGGACTCACCAGGTCCCCTGCACCCTGATGGAGGTGTCCGTGTCCCCATCTCCTGTCCGTCCATCAGACCCTCTGAGGACTGCTCGGAGGACTTGTTGTCTCGTAGGTCTCTGGAGGACGTGTCTCGTAGGTCTCTGAGGGACTTGTTGTCTCGTAGGTCTCTGGAGGACGTGTCTTGTAGGTCTCTGGAGGACGTGTCTCGTAGGTCTCTGGAGGACGTGTCTCGTAGGTCTCTGGGATCCTCTGGGTTTCTTTGTGTTGGGGTCCCCCCATTCAGACCTGCATGGGAACATTCAGATTGATTGATTTTTGGCAAGTCCAAATCTCTACTTTCATTAATTAAAAAATAATAAAAAAAATATATATAAAAAGATATATAAAAAGGTTAAAAATGAATACAAAATAAAAATAAAAATAAAAATAAAAATAAAAATAAAAATAAAAATAAAAATAAAAATAAAAATAAAAATAAAAATAAAAATAAAAATAAAAATAAAAATAAAAATAAAAATAAAAATAAAAATAAAAATAAAAATAAAAATAAAAATAAAAATAAAAATAAAAATAAAAATAAAAATAAAAATAAAAATAAAACCGTTGTCCAGGACGTTGGGAGCAGCAGTCTGGATGACGCTGGTTTCCTCCCGGTGTTCCTGGTCCAGGTCTGTCTGGCTCTGGGTCTTGGCGGAGGGTTCAGGATCCACGTTGTCGTGGAGCTGGTCCAGGATGGCCTGGACGATTGGGACCATCATGGCGGTGGTGGCGGTGTTGCTGATCCACATGGACAGGAAGGCCGTCACTCCCATGAACCCCAGCATCAGCCTGGGGGGCAAAGGAAGACCAGACCGTCTACAATGGGACCATGTCCAGACGCCACGTGGTTCTGGTCTCAGTACTGGACCTTCTCTAGTTATAACCTCTGTTAGTAACTCAAACAGTCATCGTGGTGTAACGACTGCTGCCATGTTGGTCTGCTGTGTGTGTGTGTGTGTGTGTGTGTGTGTCTGTGTGTGTGTCTGTATGTGTGTGTCTGTGTGTGTGTCTGTATGTGTGTGTGTGTGTGTCTGTGTGTGTGTGTGTGTGTGTGTGTGTGTGTGTCTGTGTGTTACATAGACAATGATTTTCTTTCAGTAATTGTTCATTGATTAAGTGATTCTTCATTATAAGTAAATCCTTCAAACATGCCTCTGAAACATGTGTCTCCTAAAGATGTCTCCTGATGATGTCTCCTAAGGATGTCTCCTAAAGATGTCTCCTAAAGATGTCTCCTAAAGATGTCTCCTAAGGATGTCTCCTAAGGATGTCTCCTAAAGATGTCTCCTAAAGATGTCTCTAAAGATGTCTCCTAAAGATGTCTCCTAAAGATGTCTCTAAAGATGTCTCCTAAAGATGTCTCCTAAAGATGTCTCCTAAAGATGCCTCCTAAAG
>NC_048419.1:25630941-25637331 GCF_013103735.1 Etheostoma cragini | reverse complement strand
GTGTGTGTGTGTGTGTGTGTGTGTGTGTGTGTGTGTGTAGGTGTCCGGTCTGTCCCTCTGGATCGGGTCCCAGATGACCCCCCTCCAGTCCATCCCTCCGTGGGCCATCGCCGTGGTCCTCTGCCTCCTCATCGCCACCTTCACCGAGTGCACCAGCAACGTCGCTACGGCAACGCTCTTCCTGCCCATCCTGGCCTCCATGGTAACCGGAACACAGTCGCAGCCTTTCACAATAAAAGCCTAGAGAGGGTGTAGTTAGAGTCACGACACACAGGCCGGAAATACACATTAAAAAAATAGACCAGATACACACGAATGGGCACTTTAAATGTACTAAACTTCAATTTAACAGTAATTTAATTTAATTAAGTAATTTTTTTGTGATATTCTTGTGGGGCTTTTTAGTATAGAAGGAAAAATCTGTCATATAAAACAAAATTATTGTGCAAAATAACAGTTTTTTTTTACAGTGTAGCAACAAAAAAGGGCTGTGCAAGAGAAGTAATCAAAGGGTTTTATTTTGGATTAAATGCTGATGTTGTTGGATTTTCCCTGTGTGCCCTGACCCAGTCGCAGTCTATAAACCTGAACCCTCTGTACGTGATGATCCCCTGCACCCTCAGCGCCTCCTTTGCCTTCATGCTGCCGGTGGCCACGCCCCCCAACGCCATCGTCTTCTCCTACGGTATCCTTAAGGTGTCCGACATGGTGAGCAGCATATCTCCACCAGACTCCATGTAAATAATCACTACTTTTAGCATGTATAGAGCAGTATATCTCCACCAGACTCCATGTAAATAATCACTACTTTTAGCATGTATAGAGCAGCATATCTCCACCAGACTCCATGTAAATAATCATTACTTTTAGCGTGTATAGAGCAGCATACCTCCACCAGACTCCATGTAAATAATCACTACTTTTAGTGTGTATAGAGCAGAATATCTCCACCAGACTCCATGTAAATAATCACTACTTTTAGCGTGTATAGAGCAGCATATCTCCACCAGACTCCATGTAAATAATCATTACTTTTAGCGTGTATGGAGCAGCATATCTCCACCAGACTCCATGTAAATAATCACTACTTTTAGCGGGTGGTGGGTGTTAATTTCAGGCCATGGTCCCATCAGTCACATAGACACAAAAACATGGACACACATTAAGAGAGGGGTGATAGAGAGACTTCAGGCCCCCCCATGGAGCCGTAGTTAAGGCCTCCTGGTGGTTTGCGCCCCCTGCAGGCTAAAGCCGGCGTGGTGATGAACGTCATCGGGATCAGCTGCATCACTCTAGCCATCAACAGCTGGGGTTACGTCATCTTCGGGCTGGACGAGTTCCCGACCTGGGCCAACGGCACCGCACCGGCATAGCACCCACAACCTGCACCGGCATAGCACCGACAACCTGCACCGGCATAGCACCGACAACCTGCACCGGCATAGCACCGACAACCTGCACCGACAACCTGCACCGGCATAGCACCGACAACCTGCACCGGCATAGCACCGACAACCTGCACCGGCATAGCACCGACAACCTGCACCGGCAACCTGCACCGGCATAGCACCGACAACCTGCTGCCTCACATCTACTCTCAGGTGTCCTCACAGGACAGGGCTGGAAGGGAGAGGAGGGGGGTGAGAGGGAGAGAGAGATAAAGAGAGAGAGGGAGAGAGGGGGGGAAAGAATAAAGGGAGCATATTGTGTGTGTGTGTGTTTTGTATTTTTGGGTTTTTACAGAGTGATATAAATCAGTCGTGACTATTTAAATGTTCTTCTTGGGCTTTATTTAAAGATGTAAAGTCTCCGTTGGACTCAAGTCCTGCAGAAATATAAATATATAGTGCGTGTGTGTCTGTGTGTGCGTGTGTGTGTGTGTCTGTGTGTCTGTGTGTGTGTGTGTGTGTCTGTGTGTGCGTGTGTGTGTGTGTCTGTGTGTGTGTGTGTGTGTGTGTGTGTGTGTGTGTGCATGTGTGCGTGTGTATTAGGTTTAACTAGATTTGTGGGGACCAAAAACCGGGAATACAGTATACTTACGGGGTCCTGACAGCTTTGTGGGGACAAATTGCTGGTGTGTGTGTGTGTGTGTGTGTGTGTGTGTGTGTGTGTGTGTGTGTGTGTGTGTGTGTGTGTGTGTGTGTGTGTGTGTGTGTTTTTTATCATCCTGTAACAGTTTTTATACCCGCTGTTAATAAAGTTCATCTTGACGACAACGCTTGTTGAATTATTCCAGTCAAGAAAAAGTCTCCCGGGACTTTTTTATTTGGATCTTTTCTATTTTTTGACACTTTTTTTAAATTGTATCACTTTTAAAAAATGCTGTCACTTATATTCTTTTGGAACCTTTTTGTTTTTAAGGACTTATTTATTTTTTTAATTTCGTCACTTAATTTTTCTTTGTAAATTTTTGTCCTTTAAAAAAAAAAAACACTGTCACTTTTTATTCTTTTGGAACCTTTTTATTTTGAATCACTTATTAATTTATAATTTTGTCACTTTTAAATTTGTTGTTCCTATTTATTTTATATTTTTTGTCACTTTTTCATTTTTTTTTCTTTTAGGATTTTTTTTTTTTTTTTTTTTAATTGTCTTTTTTGTAATTTAGTAAATTTTTTGTCACTTTTTAAAAAAAATTTTTTTATTTGTTTTGTCACTCGTTTCTTGGAAGGCATCCTGTCATATCAGTTTCCGTAGTGTAGTGGTTATCACGTTCGCCTCACACGCGAAAGGTCCCCGGTTCGAAACCGGGCGGAAACAATCTTTTGGGGGGCAGTGGCTCAGTCCTTAGGGACTCGGGTAGGGAACCTGAGGGTCGCTGGTTCAAGTCCCCATACGGACCAAGGAACAGAGTGTGGATTAGTGGATGGAGAGATCCCACTTCAACTCGTGGTCACTGCCAGGTTCTCTTGAGCAAGGCATCATACCCCCCCAATATCTCTCCTTTTGTGCATGAATAGGTCCTGAGCGTGTGTGTGTGGGTCTGTGTGTGTGTGTGTGTGTGTGTGTGTGTCTGTGTGTGTGTGTATGTCTGTGTGTGTCTGTGTGTGTGTGTCTGTGTGTGTCTGTGTGTGTGTGTTTGTGTGTGTGTTTGTGTGTGTGTGTCTGTGTGTGTGTGTGTGTGTCTGTGTGTGTGTGTTTGTGTGTGTGTTTGTGTGTGTGTGTCTGTGTGTGTGTGTGTCTGTGTGTGTGTGTATTTCAGGCCTGTGTGTAGTGATTAATAACAAAGTATTACACATAGTGTAAATTGTAATTTCCCCACCGGGGATAAATAAACTGTATAAATTATAAATTAAAGTATTACAGTCCAGGGTTTCTTTATATTGTAAAACCGGATGTTTGAGTCCAACCCCGTACCAGTGGGCGGCGGTAACGTGCGCAAAACCGGAAATGAACTCCAAAGAAGACTAAGCAGAAAACAGATTTCCGGCAAATACGCTTTCGTACTTTTTATGTCGTGAATATTTTAAAGCGACAAACACTAGCTAACGTATATTTATTTTTATTTTTTTAGTAGTTTTACACTTATAGGTGTCATCTGCTGCTTCTCTCTCCGCAGCCGTCGTCATGGAAACAGGTTCGTAGATCCTTGATTCGCTGATGTTAGCCGTTAGCTTGCTAGCACAAGCCCTCCAGGACGAAACTCCGTTAATAAATGTGTGTAATTTAGATTATAATTTCATATTGTGAACAGTCGACGCCTCGTAGGAGATTACTGGAAATGTTTTATGTGTAGATGAGACTTACTTTTAAACTCGGCAATGTTAAATTGCTACATAATTGAATAATCTTGTTTTGCCAGAGACAGTGCTGTTCCAAACTGCTGAGACATTTCTCCACTTTAGGTCAACCTTGTGTTTAGACCAAAATATATGTTTTTGAGCATCACCTAAGCAATTTTATGAATAACCGAGACTAAATCTTGAAATCGGCTCATATTTAGTTCACCAGTATATTCTTTTTTTATTGTTTAATAGCCTCGTAGATTCGTGCATTGAGTGTGTTGCCAATAAGACAACGCAGCGTTAAATTGATAACAAATTGAATGGAGTCTGGTGCAGTGTTTGTTCAAAGGGTTTTATTACATGCATAGCTACACATTATGATTATTTGTATACATGCGAGATTCAACATGTTAGTGAAGTCATTGTTACATTAATGTAATGTAGTTATTGTTAAGTAGTTAGTTGTTTGACGTTAGCATAACTGGTGACGGGGCTGTTCCGAACCGCATCAGAAATTACGCCTCTTCAGGACAACCGTATTTATTGATTAAACGTGTGTTTTTAGGCATCACCAAAGCAATGTTATGAATAACAACGACTAAATCTGGAAATCGGGTAACATTTAATTCACTAGTAAACTTAATGTTTTGTTTAACTGACCTGTAGATGCGCGATCTGAGTGCGCAGCAGATCAACAACGCAGCGTTAAATTGATGCACATTTGAATGGAGTCTGGTACGATCCGTTTTTTAAAAGACACTTTCTCCGTTTTTAAGAAAAAATCTTTATTTTTTTAAAGGTCAAAACGCAAATAATAACTGGAATGGATCCAGATTTAATCCCCCAAAAAATTTCTCCTACAATTTTATCTTCCAGCTACCTCTCAACACATGAAAAATTATTTTTATGTTGTTGCCAAATATGTATTTGCTCTTAAACTGTGTGTGTGTGTGTCTGTCTGTGTGTGTGTGTGTATATGTCTGTGTGTGTGTCTGTCTCTTTGTGTGTGTGTGTGTGTCTGTGTGTCTGTGTGTGTGTGTGTGTGTGTGTGTCTGTCTGTGTGTGTGTATATGTCTGTGTATATATCTGTGTGTGTGTGTGTGTGTGTCTGTCTCTTTGTGTGTGTGTGTGTGTGTGTGTGTCTGTGTGTGTCTGTGTGTGTCGGTGTGTCTGTCTCTTTGTGTGTGTCTGTCTGTGTGTGTGTGTGTCTGTCTGTGTGTGTCTGTTTGTGTGTGTGTGTGTCTGTCTCTTTGTGTGTGTGTGTGTGTGTGTGTGTGTGTGTGTGTGTGTGTGTGTGTGTGTGTGTGTGTGTGTGTGTGTGTGTGGTCCAGAGGAGCAGGCCAGGACCCGGTTCCAGTCCGAGCTGGAGTTCATCCAGTGTCTGGCCAACCCCAACTACCTCAACTGTGAGCCCTCTCATATTTATATTAAAAGCTGCTGTTTATATATCTATATAGTTATATAGTTATGTATTTATATATTTATATAGTTATGTATTTATATAGTTATATATTTATACCTCTATGTGGTTCACTACCAATGACATCACAGCTATTTAGCGCACACTTTTTATTTAGATTTTAGTCTCTTTTTATTATTTTGTCACTTTTTAATTTTTGGCCACTTGTTATTTGTTTTTTAATGTTTTTAGTCCCTTTGTTATTATTTTTTCACTTTATTATTTATTTTGTGTCAATATTTTAATACTTGTCACTTTTCTTTTTTGTCCCTTTTTTTTTTAAATTTTTTGTCACTTTTTCTTTTGTATGTTTTTTATTTTTGTCATTTTTTTATTTAATTTACCTTTTGAAATATTTGTCACTTTTTAATTTTTGGTCACTTTTTTTTATTTTTGTGTCACTTATTTATTTTTTTGCCACTTTTTTATGTTTTTGTCACTTTTTTAATTCTTGTCACTTTTTGATTTTTATGTCACTTTTTTAAATATTTTGTCACTTTTTATATTTTTTATTTTTATGGAGCTGTGGAGCTAACATGTCGACCTCAGACACAAAAGTGAATATTTTACAATAAAATAAAGAAAGTGAATATTTTCTAGTATATTTTCAGCGATTATAGTCGGCCAAGAGACGGCGAGCCCAAAGAAACCCTAACCTGCTTTGGTCTGTCTGTCTGTCTGTCTGTCTGTCTGTTGTGTGTGTCTGTCTGTCTGTTGTGTGTGTCTGTCTGTCTGTTGTGTGTGTCTGTTGTGTGTGTCTGTTGTGTGTGTCTGTCTGTCTGTTGTGTGTGTCTGTAGTTTTGGCCCAGAGGGGGTTCCTGAGAGAGAAACCCTTCATTAACTACCTGAAGTACCTGCTGTACTGGAAGGAGCCGGAGTACGCCAAGTTTCTCAAGTAAGACGGGAGAAACCATTATGACACGCAGCGGGGGTTCTTTATCACACGCCAGAAAGAAAAAGATCTGAGAGAAAGAAAAGGTTTTCACACCAATAGCAAACAAAATCTCACTCAAAATACTCTTTAAACTCTGAAAATATATATTTCTTAAAGCATTTCTCTCAAAACGTTTTCCTTTGTTGGTTTGGGAACCGGAGGGTCGCCGGTTCAAGTCCCCGCACGGACCAACGTATGGTGGTGGACTGGTAGCTGGAGAGGTGCCAGTTCACCTCCTGGGTGCTGCCAAGGTGCTGTTGAGCAAGGCACCA
>NC_048419.1:25629429-25630726 GCF_013103735.1 Etheostoma cragini | reverse complement strand
CCCCCCCCCCCCCCCAGGTACCCCCACTGCCTGCACATGCTGGAGCTGCTGCAGTACGAGCACTTCCGGAAGGAGCTGGTGAACGCCCAGTGCACCAAGTTCATCGACGAGCAGCAGCTGCTTCACTGGCAGCATTACTCCCGCAAACGCACGCGGCTGCAGCAGGCGCTGGCCGAGCAGCCGCCGCCCACGCAGCAGCCGCCGCCGCACGCCAACGCCGCCGCCAAGTAGCCGCCGCCGCCGCCAAGTAGCCGCCGCCGCCGCCAAGTAGCCGCCGCCGCACGCCAACGCCACAGAATTTCCCGCTCTTCCCATTGGTTTTGTTCATTTTTTTGGGACATTATTGTTGTTTTGAAGCTTTCTCCGACATTTTTTCTTAATTTGTTTTGATGTTTTCTCACAGTTCCCGAAGTTCTTTGATTATTTTTTTGGACATATTTGTTCTTTTGAAGTTTTTGAAGCTTTCTCCGACATTTTTTTGACGTTGTCTCACTTTTCCCAAAGTTCTTTGTTGATTTTTTGGGACATTTTTGTTGTTTTGAAGCTTTCTCCATCAGTTTTTCCGCTAAAGAGCGACAAAAGCTCTCTAACGACTCAGATCAGCCGACATGGACCGTAAATGTTGATGGAATAAAATCAGCCGAGACACCGGCCAGTCTAGTGTGGGTCGATTTTATTTAACTTTTTCTTATGTTTTTGACGCTTTTTTCAATGTTTGTCACTTTTTTTGACGTTTCCAACACTACGTAACACTAACTTATTAACTTTAGTTCACAGTTATTTTTGGAATTTATGATCAATAAACCTCATTTATAGGAAATGATACCTAATGTTTGAGTTAGAAAAGCAGAAATTAGGAATTATTGAGACTAAAATTAAAGGAATGGATGTTGATGATAATCACAGACTGGAATATGTCAACTTTTACTCAATACTATTTCAAAAACACTTCCATTTGTTTTACAATGCTATAAAATTGAATAAGACCCAAAATTAATGAAAGTAGAGATTTGTACTTGGCAAAGAGCGTTGGGTGGAATCAATCATGTTATTTTGGGGAATTAAAAAGAACATTGATATAGGACACCATGGGGACAACATGGGGACAACATGAAGACAAAATTACATTTTATTTTGAAATCTAAAGAAAATTTGTGTCCGCAGAGTGGTGTATTAAAGGGGACATTATAGGGACGCACACTTTGCTTATAGAGCAGCGTATCTCCACCATACTCCATGTAAATAATCACTACTTTTAGTGTGTATAGAGCAGCATATCTCCACCATACTCCATGTA
>NC_048419.1:25620717-25629329 GCF_013103735.1 Etheostoma cragini | reverse complement strand
CACACAGACATACACACACACACACACACACACACACACACACACACACACAAAGACCCAGAGAGACAGCCTCCTCCCTCCCTCCTGACACCATGTGACCCTGATCCAGGACGGCTCCGTGAGTGCCGCTGACGTCCTGCTGCTCTGCACCGGCTATAACTTCCGGTACCCGTTCCTGGAGGGGCGGCAGCTGGGCCTGGAGATCCAGGACCACGTGATGACGCCGCTGTACCGGTTCCTGACGCCGCCGGCCTTCCCCTCGCTCTTCTTCATCGGCATCGTCAAGATGGTCTGCCCCTTCCCCAACTTCCACGTCCAGGTGGGCCGCGAACCACCCGTTGAATCACCGCCCGGTCCAACCACCCGAACTGGATCACTTTTTATATTTATTATATTATAATTTTCTCTTGAAATATTACGACTTTTTTTCTTGAAATATTACGACTTTTTTTCTTGAAATATTACGACTTTTTTTTCCGTAAATATTGAGTTTTTTATGTTGACATATTTTTTTTTTTTTAAACATATTTTCTTTTTATATTACTTTTTTCTTAAAATGTTCAGATTTTGTTTCTTAAAACATACATTTTTTTTTTAAATTTGACTTATTTTTCTCGATGTATCATGTTTTTTCTCTTTATTACGTTTTTTTCATGACATATTACGACTTTTCTTAAAATATTACGACTTTTTGTCTTAAAATATGACTTTAAAAAAAAATAGTAAAATTTATTTTCCCCTGAAATATTACGACTATATATATATATATATATATATATATATTTATATATATATATAGATATAATGTGTGTGAGTGTTTATATATATTTATAGATGCATATGTATTTACGCGATGTTGTGTGTGGCGGTGCTTGTGTACATATATGTTTATATATATATATATATATATATATATTTATATATATTAAGGTGATGTTGTGGTTGCAGGTGCAGTTCTGCCTGGCGGTGCTCGACGGCTCGGTGGCGTTGCCGTCCTGCAGCCAGATGGAGGCGGAGGTGCGGCGGGAGCAGCAGGAGAAGCTGGCGCGCGGCGTGGAGCACCGCCACCTGCACATGATGCAGCTGGAGCAGTGGGACTACTGCGAGGCGCTGGCGCGCGCCGGGGGCTTCGCACCGCTGCCGCCCGTCGTCCGCAGCCTGTACGAGGAGGTGTGGCGGCAGCGCGGCGTGCACCCCCAACGCTACCGGGACCTCAACTACCGGCTGGTCAGCGACACCCGCTGGGAGGCGCGCAACTGACGGGGACTCGGCGATCAGTCGACCCGTAGCGCAACACTACTAACACGTGAACGTGGGGGGTCACGCAAAACGCTCCATGGTGTTTTAGCCCCGAGCGCCGACTGCCAGGCCGCGCTGCGACCGCTGACTTTGAGGCGGCTTGACGGTGCTCGATCCGTCCTGCACACGTGCAGATGATAGTCACGATGTACGAGGATTTACGACACTGCAGGTGGAGGCTAACGCTAGTTTAGCTAACAGCTAACCCGGCTAACCGCTAGCTAGCGTACAGCTTGATTCAGCCTAAAATAACGTTACTCAAACTAAACAGCGGCAAAAGCAGCCTACAGCTAAATTAAGACTTTACAGTTATCATAAAGACCAGTATTGAGTGAGTGTGTTTTAAATGAGCACAAGTAACGCAGAACTGACGTAACAGCTGTTATATATTTAAACCGTTATTTTAAGTTTTGAGGGTCTTTCACATGCTGTCTCAGCTAGCGGTTAGCCAAATTAGCTGTTAGCTAAGCTAACGTTAGCTTTCCGGTGGAGGCGAAACGGACTTTCTTTAACTGTCTATGGGAACAGATCGTGCAGTGTTGTAACTCCGCGTTCATCATGACATCATCATGACATCATCATGACATCATCTTGCACGTGTACCGACACACCGAACCCAACCACTGCCCAATCCTTGTGCCTTCCAGGCGACGTTGGGGGCTTAAAACACCTCAAAACCTCTTCAAAAATAAGTTAAAATGTTCTAAACCGTCTCATTTTACGTGAAGTAGTCTGTGATCCTCTCAACGTCCTCTGATCTCAACTCTTAGTCAAAATAATTCATTATTTCTGCTCATTAACTCATTATTTCTGCTATTTTTCTAACTCAAAAATGAGATCTAATGTCATTTAAATTACGTTTATTACCTGTGAATAAAAAAAAAGTTTTTCAGTTTTGACCCGAAAGAAATATTACGACTTTATTCTTGAAATATCAAGTTTTTTTTTCTTAACATAGTTTTTTTTTCTTGAAATATTAGGACTTTATTTCTTATATGACATTTTAAGATAAAATAATAATAATAGTTCACATTAATTCTCCCTCGAGTGCGCTCAGAACAGACAACAACATTTGATCAATCCTTGACATTTTGTGCCCATATCTTAAATTATTCAACATTTCTGCTATTTTTCAAACTCAAAAATGAGATTTAATGTCATTTAAATTATGTTTATTACCAGTGAATACAAAACGGGAAGACAACGCAAAGGGTAAAATGAGCAGAAAGTGCAGATTTCAGCTTCTTAAATTATCATATTTCCTGATATTACTTTGTTTTACATCATGTTAGACTTACGATTTTTCACTTTTGCATCACCATGGAAACGGTGAGAAACATTTTTAACAGTTTTCTGACAGTTTTGAAGACTTAACCACTAACGGGTTGATTGAGAAAACAATCGTTAGAAGATAATCTCGCGAATTCTGGGATTAAAGTCAAAGTGTCTTTTTATTTTCATTTTTTATTAAACACCGGCTGCAACATGCTGTCATAGAATCTAACGGAACATTATTATTACACACACACGCACACACACACACAACACACACACACCTTTAGTGTGTGTAACCGTAATCTAACTGAACATTTTTAATAAATACATGCAAAGTATGAATTAGTAAACTGTGTTTTGGTGTCAACAACAAACGTCTTCTGCAGGAAATGTTACACATACTAAATGTGTGCGTGTGTGTGCGTGTGAGAGTGTGTGAGTTTCTGTCTGTGTGTGTTTGTGTGTGTGGTGTGTGTGGGCGGGGGGGGAACTGGCAAATTAGAGCATATTTTAGAAGATAATTCCTAATTTTTTAATTCAACCATCACGTTTCACAATACTTGCAATGCAAACCAAGAATAGTTATATTAGTAATCAGCTCGGGACGTTCTGCTAGAAGATGTCCCTCTACATCACCATCACCAAACCCACCAGACTCCATGTAAATAATCACTACTTTTATCATTGTAAAACACACTTCATTCAAAGTGGACAGAAACTAAATAAAACTACCAAAAGCCGTCTTGGTTCATCTTTCCACTGTTCCAACAATCACCACTCTGGTCTGGTTGGAATAAACTCTTAATTCACCCATTTACATGTGGAGATATGCTGCTCTATACACACTAAAAGTAGTGATTATTTACATGGAGTCTGGTGGAGATATGCTGCTCTATACATGCTAAAAGTAGTGATTATTTACATGGAGTTTGGTGGAGATATGCTGCTCTATACACGCTAAAAGTAGTGATTATTTACATGGAGTCTGGTGGAGATATGCTGCTCTATACTTGCTAAAAGTAGTAATTATTTAGATGGAGTCTGGTGGAGATATGTCGCTATAAACATGCTAAAAGTAGTCTGGTGGGTTTGGTGATGGTAATTTCTGTTTCATGTTAAACTAAAAAGATCTTACTCTTTAACTAAAAGGTTTATCTCTGTAGGGATCCATCCCACAATGTCATTGGACACTTATAAGATTACAATAATAATCTGAGTCTGTCAGCAGCAGAAACAGAACTTTTAGTGGACGCTAATAGGTTTTGCTAATGGATGTTACATCACAGATTCTTAATACTGGACTAATTTCAAAAGATTGTAGTTCCCATCAGTCACTTAGACACAAAAACATGGAAATACGGTCCAGGTTTTTCGAAGATTTTGGAGCTTAAATTCGGCGTCTATCTACGTTTCTGTTAGTTTTTCCTGGCAGGCCGGCTGTGTCAACGTGAGCAGCAACAGCCATTAAAAAGGCTTCAGCGTTTACGGCCCCGCTGCCATCATCAAACTTTCCATAAAGAGGGGTTTTAGGGCCGTTAGCTGGTTAATGGCTCAAATAGGGTCCAGGTTGGAAAAAAAGCAAAGTTACCCTTTACTTGGAAAGAGTAAATTAGAAAAGGAAGAAGGAAAGGGATGGAAACAAAACGATATATCTCCACTAAAACCTAGAAGATGACCCTCGAAGACTTGGACTCGTTCTCCGTGTGCGCAGCTCTTTCGATCTTCTCGGCCGCCTCGTGGTCGTCCTCTTTTTTCAGGATCTTCAGCGGCCACCAGAGGGAGCCACTGCGGCGGTCTCTGCGGACGCTGCGTTCTGCCGGCCCGCACCAGGGGGCGCCCTTGTCCCCTGTCAGGAAGTACAGGAGGGCGTTGAGCCAGGCGTTGCAGGACGCCAGCGGCCGCGTGACCTTGTAGCAGATGGATACCGTCTTCATGGCGGCGCAGCTGCCGAGCCGCCCCCGCCGCAGCAGCAGGAACAGCGTCCGCGTCACGTGGAACGGCAGGAAGCAGAGCGCAAACAGCAGAGTGATCGTCACGATGGTTTTTATCGATTTCCGTCGCCGCCGGATGTAGTGTGAGTACTGCGACCCGGAGATGGACACCGACGTCCTGTCGCGGTCTCTGACTCTTTCGTTCACGCCATCGACCGCCGTGCCGTCCTCGCCGCCTTCTCCACCTTCGAGGGAACTGGGCGGGGAGCGCATCGTCTGAAATATCGTCCTGACGACCTGAGAGTAGCACCAGGCAATGATGACGAATGGCACAAAGAAGCCCAGCACGTGGAGGACGACCCCGTACGGGACGTAGTCGGCAAACTCCTTATCGATGGCGTCGTCCCAGCAGTTCATGTACCCTCCTTCGGCCTCTGGCTGAGACCCAGAGCTGTTGCTGTGTTCCCTTTCCCCGCCAGGCACCACGGGAACATCGCCGCCTCGCCGGACGTATCCCGTCTGGGCGAACCTGAAGATGGGGCAGGTGAGGATGAAGACGACGACCCACACCAACGCACAAGTCCCCTTCACCATGCGCTTGCTCTCCAGAGTGATCGTCCTCATCGGGTGGCAGATGCCCAAGTACCTGCGGACGACAAAATCAGAGCGGTCAACAAATATTCTGAATTCAGGGCGTCCTACTTGTCGTAACTTGGCGTATTTCGGGGCTTGCAACCTGTTGTAACCTATCTTGTTTCGGGGGGTCCTGCCTGTGGTAACTTGGCTTGTTTCAAGTCGTACTACCTGTGCTAACTTGGCTTGTTTCAGGTTGTGCTACCTGTGCTAACTTGGCTTGTTTCAGGTCATACTACCTGTGGTAACTTGGCTTGTTTCAGGTCGTACTACCTGTGGTAACTTGGCTTGTTTCAGGGCGTCCATTTTTTTGTTAAAGTTGTTCATGCTTCACAACTTTAACTTGTTGTTAAACTTCAAGTTTAACAACGATGACAGCAGTCATATCCCATGCAGGGATACTAGTCCACAGCTGTCAATCAAACAATTAATGTATTATGTAACACACTGGTATCTGATTGGTTCTTGGTATCGCCTGCTATACGAGTTCAGGTATTGGAACCGGTACGGGGAAGGTAAACACGGTGTGGAACCATCTACCTGTGCACGGAGATGCAGGTGAGGAAGAAGATGGAGCAGTAGAGGTTGAAGTAGAAGAGGAAGCGGACAAGTCGACACATGAAGTCCCCGAACACCCAGCGGTCTCGCAGCACGTAGCTCGCCACGAGGAAGGGGAGCGACAGGCCGTACATAAGGTCTGTGGTGGCCAGGTTCACCATGTAGATCAGCGAGGTGTTCCAGCGCCGCACGCCGCCGCCACCGACGCTGTTCCCCCCCCCGCCGGCGGCGCCGCAGGAGCGCAGCAGCACCACGGAGTTGAGCATGAGGCTGAAGACGAAGGTCACCGAGTAGCAGACGGGCAGGAAGACGTACTTGTAAGATTCGTCAATGCTGCAGGACGGCGGAGACAGGGACGGCGTGGGAAGCGTGCCGGAGGCGTTGGGAAGGACGCTCAATGCCGCCGAAGCAATGTCGGGGGTGACGTTGGAGACTTGGCTGAGTCCCATCGTGGACCTCTGGAGATTTTTTTTGTAGAGCTGGGTTGGCCACGGCGTCGGCGGTTAGGCAGATGGCGGTCGGGACGAGGAACAATGATAGGAAATGTGGCCGGGTAGGTTCAGTGGGTCGATCAGGCGCACATGTACTGAGAGGTTTATGCCTCGAAGCAGAGGTCCAGGGTTTGAGTCCGACCTGTGACCATTTCCTGCATGTCTCTGCCCCCCCCTCGCCCCTTTCACTCGCGTAGCTGTCCTTTCAAATTAAGGCAAAAAAGCCCCAAAAATAACGATAATAGGAAACACAAAATGTTGGAGAAGCGCCAAAAATCACAAAACACGATTTTAAGTAAAAAACTACAAAGTCATCCTAAAACTACATGCAGGCCCAAAAACAACAAAAAGATTTCTGACATTTTGGGTTGAAAAACACAGATAAAAAAACTGAATTTTCAGAAAAAAAACTACAAAATCATTCTAAAACTACAAAAATGGGGGGTGAAAAATGCAGAAAAAAGCGAAATCGTTGGGGCCGGCTCTGAGTTCTGGTTCTGGGATCAGGTCCAGGTTCTGGTTCTGGTCCAGGTTCTGGTTCAGGTTCTGGTTCTGGTTCAGGTTCAGGTTCTGGTTCCTCGGGAGTCATCTCCGCGGCTTCGCCAGACATGAGTCTCCGAGCGTTCCTTCATCTCGCCGTCTGCCCGCCTCCGAGTCACTGCGACAAACAGCAGAAAACAACAGAATTAAACTCCAGAAAAGACATAAACCTGTCTAAATAAACATAATAAAGTCACCTCGACTCGGTCAAGACCACAAGCCATATTTGGCAAGACCACCGGCCGAGACAGAGACAAGTCCGAGACCTACCTACAGTACTACAGCCCTGAATGAGAGTGTACAGCGCTGGAAGACGTATTCAGATCCTTTATTACTACAGAAGTAGTACTAGTCCCGGGCTGAAGTACTCAAGTCCAGTCTTGGACTCAAGACCGTTTTTCTATGGACTCTGACTTGTCTCTGACTCGCTAGTATTTGGACTTGTCCTGGTCTCGGCCACTGGTCTTGCCCAATATGGCTTCTGGTGTGGACCGAGTCCAGGTGTCTTTATAAAGTTGATAATAATATTGGAGGGAAAGTGAAACCCAAAATGATTGTCTTCATACTGTCATGCATAAGACCTTTATTCCTGTCCTGGACTCGGTCTTGACTTGGACTCAAACCTCTTTGGACTCGGTCTTGACTTGGAGTAGACTAGTCCTGGTCTTGGACTCGACTAAGGTGGTCTTGACTACAGCCCTGACTAATACACTGTGAAAGTATTCTGTTACAGTAAAAGTTCTGCAGTGAAAATGTAACTTAAAAGTCTGGAATTATTGTCAGGAAAATGTTTTTTTCTACAATTTGTCTCTTTTCTCAATCCATGCAGACATGTCCCGGGACCCTGGGACCCTGGGACCCCGGGACCCCGGGACCCCGGGACCCCGGGACCCCGGGACCCCTCCTCCCTTCTCAATGTTGAACTCCCTTTTTCAGAAGGTCTCGCTGCTTTTTGGCATATTTTTTTCTGAAATTCTTGCTGTTTTTTCCATGTTTTTAGTTGCCTTTCTAGAAGGTATTCTTTTGAAAATATTTGTAGCTTCTTTTGGAGTTTTTATTGCCTTTTGAGTTTTTTGGTGCATTTTCTGACGTTTGTCTTTCGGTGTTTTGTTTTGACAATTTTTTTTTAGCTTTTTGTCACCTTTGTCATACATGCAGCATGTCCCGGGATTTTTTTTTAAAGGATCTTCCTGTGACTGTAACCGAAAGGTCGACTTCCTTAAATCCTTTCCATAACGTGGTCAGACACTTGGACTAATAGTTTGAGCCTGTGGTTACCCTTTGAGTGCAGTACTTGAGTAAATGTACTTCTACTTTACTCCTGCACACGGGTCATTAATTTGGATAACCTAGTTCACGGTGTACCGCCGGTGGCGTTTCTGCTGATGACTACGTTTCGCTCAATTAGCCTCTGAATGATTAACGGCGTTTTCCTCTGCAGTCATGTGTCCGATCTCTTCCAGCCGATGAAACGTTAACCGCCGACTACACTAACCCCCAAAAAATTATGTTTTTATTTGAGTAATGTCCGCTTGTTAAATGTGAATCTGTTGTAGTTTCTTCTCTTCTCTGAGAGGTAACTGACAAAATGAAATGTATAAGCGGCAAAAAATGTCAATCAGAAACATTAAAACAAATAAAAAACTTGAACAAAAAATGTAGAAAAAGCATCGGGAAAAAAACGTTAAAGTAAAAACGGAAAACAAACCCGCCCAAAAACTCATTAAAGGAGAATTCTGGTCGATTCCAACTTAAAATGATTAAAAAAATTATAAAAACATTCGCTAAACCCACACCGTGTCACCCCCTGCTAGCGTTAGCAGGACGCTGAAACAGCTATACACGGGTTTTTAAGCCTCTCAACATGTTCATAATGTCATTATAA
>NC_048419.1:25617619-25620707 GCF_013103735.1 Etheostoma cragini | reverse complement strand
CCCCCCCCCCCCCCCCACCCTTTCCATGTGCAGTGATTCCTTCTGAGTAAACGCAGTGAATCTGATGCTGGAGATGTGACAGAAATGCAGGAAAGTGGCTAATGCTATAATGCTAATGCTAATGCTAATGCTAAGTCAGCGCTGTATAGTTCCTGTGTTGAGCTTCGAGGCGTCTACAAACTACAACACAGAAAAGAAATAAAACATATTTTATATCATGTGCTTATTGAAGTACAACCAGCAGGAGACAAGTTAAAATAGAGGTAAGTTTGGAAACACCTTACTTAATCAATAAATTAATAAATATTTTTTGTCTTCCATTTTTCTGTCCTTCCATATTTATTCCTCCTTAACTTTCCTTCCATTGTCCCTTTTTATATTTTCTTTCATCTGTCTAAGTGCTGAAAACAAGAGACAAAAACTCTGAAAAAAGCAAAATACACGCTAAAAACCCTGACAGAAACACCCCGAAAGTGCCAAAAACATTGAGAAATCTCCATAAAAAAATTACAAAAAACAGAAAAAGCAACAAAACGTATTAAAATACGCTGCTGTAAAATACAACGTACATGCTAAAAAACAGAAAAAGCAACAAAAACGATGAGAAAGCAGCATAAATATTGAAATAAAATTTAAATGTACATAATCTGACAAAAATGCTGGAAAAACAAGCAACGTACAAGCTAAAAACACAAAGAAGTTACAAAACGTGGAAAAAAAAGAAACATACAGAAAAGCGACAAAAACGTTAAGAAAGCAGCATAAATAAATAAAAAATGTATAGATTAAAATATACAATAAACTGACAAAAATGCTGGAAAACAAGCAAAATACACGCAAAAAAAAAAATCAGAAACAAATTACAAAAGCAAAGAAAAAAGACAAAAATACCGAAAAAGCAACAGAAACGTGAGAGAGCAGCATAAAATATAAAAAAATATACAAGAAAAAATTAAAACCTACAATTAACTGACAAAAAAGCTGGAAAACATGCAAAAAATACGCTAAAAAACTGAAAAAAATACTATCATGTGGAAAAAAAATAGACATAAATGCAGGAAAAAGCGAGCAGGAGTCCACATAGAGACAGCGCTGCAGACCCGGGGGGTACCGGGGGGTACCGGGGGTTCTGGTGCAGTCGTGCATGCAGGGCGACGCGGGTCGGACCTACCTACCTTCGTCCTCGGCGGCTCTGCAGCGTCTGCCTCGGGTCCCGGGTGTCTCTCTGCGTCTCTGCGTCGCTGCGTTGACCTTCAGCTTCTCTGTAAATAATTAATCAGCTTTCATTCACTCACGACTGCAGGAATGAAACTCAATCCGGAGGCTGCAGGGGCCCAGCGCCCAGCCGCCTCCTTCTGCTGCCAGAGATTCCTCATGTTAAAGGGTCACTCCTGTATTTTCAACCTGGACTCATCTTTCTCGTGTTAGGGAGTCTATGGGATCAACACACTTTGACTTCGGTCCAGAATTAAGCTGCAAAACAAGGTGTAACGTCCCATTAGTGGGCCACAACGTCTGTTAGCGTCCACTACGAGTCCTGTTGTTGCCCCTGACAACCTCAGATTAATAGTCGAAGTGTCTGACAACATTATGGGATGGATCCCTACAGAGATAGGCCTTTTAGTTAAAGAGTAAGATCCTTTTAGTTTAACATGAAACAGAAATCACCATCACCAAACCCACCAGACTCCATGTAAATAATCACTACTTTTAGTGTGTATAGAGCAGCATATCTCCACCAGACTCCATGTAAATAATCACTACTTTTAGCGTGTATAGAGCAGCATATCTCCACCAGACTCCATGTAAATAATCACTACTTTTAGCGTGTATAAGGCAGCATATCTCCACCAGACTCCATGTAAATAATACCTACTTTTAGCGTGTATAAGGCAGCATATCTCCACCAGACTCCATGTAAATAATCACTACTTTTAGCGTGTATAAGGCAGCATATCTCCACCAGACTCCATGTAAAAAATCACTACTTTTAGCGTGTATAAGGCAGCAAATCTCCACCAGACTCCATGTAAATAATACCTACTTTTAGCGTGTATAAGGCAGCATATCTCCACCAGACTGCATGTAAAAAATCACTACTTTTAGCGTGTATAGAGCAGCAAATCTCCACCAGACTCCATGTAAATAATACCTACTTTTAGCGTGTATAGAGCAGCATATCTCCACCAGACTCCATGTAAATAATCACTACTTTTAGTGTGTATAGAGCAGCATATCTCCACCAGACTAGTAGGTAACTAAGTGAGTTAAAATTACGTTTCCTATGAAGTCCTTCTAGGTTTGCCGCCTAGTTCAAAGTTGAAAAACACAAAAATATAAAATACTCAAGTAGAATAAAGGAGACACCAAAATATAACTGTTACAGATCATCAAAATATATTTCAGAATTAATAGTTTTACATTCACAAATGCATGTGTCAGTGTATTTACATTTTAAAATACATCTCTAATGTAACCCTTACCCTTTAAGAGGTCATTTCAGTCTGACTTCTATATGTAGATATATATATCAATACAATAGTAATAACTTCCTTTACAGTACATTGCCTTCCATGAGTATGTGATTCAGCTTCTTCTCGCACAATGAGGAAATAATCTGTATCAAAATATAATGTCTTTGTAAGGCACAACAGCCACATGTTAAATTGTCTAAATATCATTGTCTTACAATAAAACAATCCACATCCTTAAAGGATAACTTGTCGTTTCAACCTGGACCCCATTTTCCTTTTTGTTTGTGTCTCCAAGTGACCAGTTAAAGTAAAAAAAAAATTCCAACCCACCAGACTCCATGAAAATAATCACTACTTTTAGCGTGTATAGAGCAGCATATCTCCACCAGACTCCATGTAAATAATCCCTACTTTTAGCATCGTAAAACACACTTTTTTCAAAGTGGACAGAAACTAAATAAAACTACCAAAAGCCGTCTTGGTTCATCTTTCCACTGTTCCAACAAGGAATAAACTCTTAATTCACCCATTTACATGTGGAGATATGCTGCTCTATACACGCTAAAAGTATTGATTATTTACATGGAGTCTGGTGGAGATATGCTGCTCTATAC
>NC_048419.1:25613761-25615753 GCF_013103735.1 Etheostoma cragini | reverse complement strand
TGTGTGTGTGTGTGTGTGTGTGTGTGTGTGTGTGTGTGTGTCTACCGTGTACTTCCTGTTGAAGTGATGCTCTCAGGCTGCTGAGCTGCTGCTCTGATCTCTCCTGCAGCTCCCAGCGCTCCAGATGTTTCCGCTCAGCAACGCAGCTGCTGCCGGTCAGACGCTGTAACTATGGAGACAGATGTGACCCAAAATGACATGAGACTGTCTTAGTGAACATGCACACACACACACTCACACATAAGCACACACACACACACACACAGAGACAGACAGACAGACACACACACACACACACACACACACACACACACTCTGATACCTCGCTCTCCTTCTGCTCAGCCAGCAGTTCGTCTCTTAGTGTCCTCAGAGCGATGGCCACTTCCTGTTTTAGCCCGGCGGCATGGCAACCGTTACGCCCCGTTGCCATGGAAACCTGATGGAGAGCTAAGGTCAGTGGACTGAAAGTCTTTCTGATTGTTGTCTATTAGAAGAAACAGCCACACACGTATTAATAAACTTCACATTTAAAGGATAAATTTGGTATTTTTCAAACTTTACTTCTGTCTTCAAATGCATATCTCCACCAGACTCCATGTAAATAATCACTACTTTTAGTGTGTATAGAGCAGCATATCTCCACCAGACTCCATGTAAATAATCACTACTTTTAGTGTGTATAGAGCAGCATATCTCCACCAGACTCCATGTAAATAATCACTACTTTTAGTGTGTATAGAGCAGCATATCTCCTCCAGACTCCATGTAAATAATCACTACTTTTAGCGTGTATAGAGCAGCATATCTCCACCAGACTCCATGTAAATAATCACTACTTTTAGTGTGTATAGAGCAGCATATCTTCACCAGACTCCATGTAAATAATCACTACTTTTAGCGTGTATAGAGCAGCATATCTCCACATGTAAATGGATGAATTAAGAGTTTATTCCAACCACACCAGAGTGGTGATTGTTGGAACAGTGGAAAGATGAACCAAGACGACTTTTGGTAGTTTTATTTAGTTTCTTTCCACTTTGAATGAAGTGTGTTTTACAATAATAAAAGTAGTGATTATTTACATGGAGTCTGGTGGGTTTGGGGATGGTGATGTCGGGGCTGTTTCATGTTAAACTAAAAGGATCTTACTCTTCTATCTCAATAGGGATCCATCCCATAATGTTGTCAGACACTTTGACTAATAATCCGAGGGTGTCAGGTGCAACAACAGAACTTTTAGTGGACGCTAACAGATGGTGTTACCCATTAATATTACACTGCAGCTTGTTTTGGTTCTTAATACTGGACTAGTGTCAGAGATTGTTGTTCCCATAAGTCACTTAGACACACAAATATGGGAAAATATGAAAAATACAGAAGTCCTCCTTTATCCCCTGATTCATCCAGTCTGCAGTAATGAGTGTTTCTGACCTTTTTGTTCCTGTTGCTTGCTTCCTCGTCATCGTCGCTGTCGCTGTAGTTGATGAAGCACAGCTGCAGGTTTCTGTGGTTGTGAAATCTGAAAACAGATAAAAAACGTCCTGATTCTCCGTCAGAGGGACAGTCACTGTTAGTTTTTCAAAGTGTGTCAAATTTGACCAGAGGACAACTTTTTTTAAATTTGAGTTTGGTTTGTCGGACACACCCTGAACGCATCAGCACAGATCATTTCAAATAGGACCCGTAGTCTCACCGTGACGTGACGACAGCGACTCTACACTTCCTGAAGTCTTCCTCCTCCTCTTTGTCCCAGACGTCTCTCCACAGTCCTCCCCGGCCCTCCTCCACCCCCACCCCCACCCCCCTCTGCAGGAAGACACAAAATGGCCTCGATCAACCTTTTAACCAACATTTGTCAACATTTTTTCAAAGTTTGTTCATAACTAATCGATTCATCTTTTGTTGTCACTGAAGAACCGATTCTACTGAAACATTCCAACGTAAAGACATACACACACACACACACACACACACACACACACAGACACACAC
>NC_048419.1:25612996-25613661 GCF_013103735.1 Etheostoma cragini | reverse complement strand
ATGTGCTATCTACGCGTTCCACACCGGACCTTTTGGACCTTTTGGACTCAGATTCAGAAGAAGCGAGGGAACGACCTGCTGACCTTTGACCTTTCCCTCCTCTCCTGCTCCTGTTTCTCCAACTCGGCTATCCGCTGGCTCAGGTCCTCCCAGTGCATTATGGGAAGGCCCTGGTAGTCCACAGAGGCCGCCGCCGCTGCTGCTGCTGTCATGTGATGATGATGAGGAAGCTCTTCCTCCTCCTCCTCCTCCTCTTTCTCCTCCCCCGTCTCTTTCTCTCCCTCCATCCTCCTCTCTGGAAACACAACAGCGTTACATGAGTCCTGCTCATGTTGCTGTGTTTCCTGTTTCTCCGTCCAGGGTACGAACACATACATTCCTCCGCCTATAATTGCTAAGTTAAACATATTACTGCCGTATATTGCAACTCATAACCTTTTCACCAACTTCTAATTTTTCCCCAATTTCAAAAGGAAACTTTATCAACATGTGTTGCATCTAAAAAGATAAACTTGTTCAGCTCACTTCAATGTTATCGCTGCAAAATGTAACACATAAACAATATATAATAGTACATAATATAATGATAAATAATAAAAGATCCCTACTTGGTGTCTGTGTATCGGTACAGTATAACCACTGAAAATATCGCGACACGATGCTGT
>NC_048419.1:25612093-25612986 GCF_013103735.1 Etheostoma cragini | reverse complement strand
CCCCCCCCCTTCTGAACACCTGCACACACACCTGTACGCCAGGTAATCCACCTGGTAGGCTATTAAAGCCTGTTTCCCCGACTCTTGTTAGCTGCAACCTGTTATTAAATCCTCGTTAAAGCCCCAGGAGACTAACCCTGGACCCTGGAGCTGCTACAGGGCTGGTAGCGGGTCATGGGGATTTAAAGAAGACATAAAGGACGATTACGCAGTAAAGTGATGAGTGATTGGCATGGGAGGTCAAATAATTAGTTGATTGGTTATACAGATTGATAACAGAGATATCTGTCTGTCTGTCCATCTGTCTGTCTGTCTGTCCGTCTGTCTGTCCATCTGTCTGTCTTTCTGTCTGTCTTTCTCTCTCTCCATATCCTTCAGTTCACAGACAGTTTTGCTATATTTAAATTAGCCTACTGTTGTCCTGGTTACCAACTACTTTAAAGTTTAACTAACATATTATTAAAGTCTATTAAAGTCCCTTAACTATCTCTCATGTCCCAACAGGAGACAGCCTGCTCTGCTCCGCAGTTGTTTACCAGCAGCGGGGAGTCCCCGCAGCGTTACCCGCCTACCAGTCACATCCAGACGGCCCGGATCCCTCCGACATGTCGCTGTCCGTGACCCCGCGGGTCGCCTCCGCCCGCCGGCTTCGCTGTGTGGGCTGACCGCGGCGCGAAGCAGACGGACGCGTTATTCAACCATTAATGCAGAGAAGTTAACAACAAACACCTAAAACTACTTTTTACTCCGTCTGAAGGAAGGCAGGACGTCCCTCTTTCTTCCTCCTCCCCATTCCTCCCCCCTTTCCGCTCTTTCCTTTTCGCTTTGGCCGAGTTACAGAGCGAGGAGAGCGGTGAACATCCGGGCACTTTCGCCGCCTTCGTACCGCGTGT
>NC_048419.1:25608578-25611993 GCF_013103735.1 Etheostoma cragini | reverse complement strand
AAGGATCTTACTCTTTAACTAAAAGGTCTATCTCTGTAGGGATCCATCCCATAATGTTGTCAGACACTTAGAATAATATTCTGAGGATCTTACCGGGAAGACAGGGTCCCGGATTAGGCCTGAATCTATATTCACCTTTTCTTCTTCAGTGGTTCCAGTCACAGGACAGTGGCGTCACACCCAACTCGTCCCCGAGTCCCACCAGGAGGTTTAGGGAAACACACACACATACATATACACACACACACACACACACACGCACACATATACACACACACACAAACAGTGATTGTGAAGCAAGATTTGTTTTTTTGGGCCTTTTACATGTGACAAAATAAAATCTTTGACAGAAAAGGTTTTTTTTAAATAGCAAAAAAATAATTGTATTTGAGACTAAAAAAAGTTTAAATAATTGTTTTCAAAATAATTTCTAAAGGGAAAAAATCTGTCAAAATACTTTTTTAATCTCTCAAAGTTAGATTTTTGGCTGTATGATATAATAAAATCACCTAGGTTACAGGTAGTACATGTTACCTAGGTTACAGGTAGTACATGTTACCTAGGTTACAGGTCATGCATGTTACCTAGGTTACAGGTAGTACATGTGACCTAGGAGGCAGTGGAGGGGTTAAAGGCCGAGCCTCCCGGTGTCCCGTTTCACCATATTTTGGAGATGACGACTCCAAACAGATGGAGGATTTGGGGGATTCTGGGAAAACACCACAGCTCTCCTGTAACCCGCGTCATATGGAGCCAACACATTATTAGGCTTTAGATCAACATCTGACTGCACCTTATTCTCTACTGCATTGTTTTACTCTGAATATGCATATGTATACTTTATAAATACACGAACAAAGTGACAAAAAACAACAACAAAAACTTGGGAAAAGCGCACACAAACATCGGGAAAAAGCGATGAAAAAATTACAGAAAACATCAGAAAAAAACCCAAAACTTGAAATAAAGCGCAACAAAATAGGGAAAAGCAACAAAAAATTACATCACCTTATTCTCTAATGATTTATTTTAAATACGCATATTTATACTTTGTACTTTTTCCCATGATGGTATCTAGTACCTAGATATTTATTTTTTCAGTGTTTTTAGACATTATATATTTATATTCATCACTCTACATACTCTGCACACCCGTATAAGCATTTATTTATTTTGATTATAACTAATATCTCAACTCCTCCTCTGTGTTTTTAACTGTTTCTGCGTGTGTCTGTGTGTGTGTGTGAGTCTGTGTGTCTGTGTGTGTGTGTGAGTCTGTGTATGTCTGTCTGTGTGTCAGAGTAAGTGTGTGTGTGTGTGTGTGTGTGTGTGTATAAATATTTATTTCTTCCCCAGTGAGTCAGTGGGTTATGTTAAAAAATACATAGAATTAGAAAATATCCATAAAAACCAACGTTCAGATTTACTGGGTGAAGATTTTAACTTTTTCAACACTTTTTCCAAGTTTTTTTCTCGTCTTTTTTAGTAACTTTTTCTGATGTTTGTCTGTTTTTTTCCCCGATGTTTTTATATTTTTTTCCCCCAAGTCTTTGGTTTTTTACAAATTTTTCTGATGTTTTTGTCACTTTAATCCAAGTTTGTTTCTTGATGTGAAAAGCCATTTATATGCGTCTGTGTGCTCTTTCTCCATCTTATCTTTTTTTAAATTAAATAAATCCGATGGATTCGTTTGTTTTTATCCGTTTTTTGTGTTTATGTTCTTCTTACATTAAGTTCATTCCAGATAAAAAAATAAATAAAATTTCCACCCATTTCCTTTAGGTTGAAACTACTGAACTAATGTTCCAGCTTCCCTCTCTCACTCCACTCAGGTGCAGTTCTCTGTGCGACCAGACAGCGGCGCTGTTTCCACAGCTGGTGAACTACCTCTATTTTGTCAAGGACTAGCTATGTTGTGAAAATCTTTTACATTTTACATTTTCAGTGATTACGCGGACTTATCTGGAGGTCTGTTTATTAGGAGGAGGGGGAGACCGTGTGCCCGACTCTCCCAGCTGACTGTGGCCGGCCCGGGGTTTGCTGTTCCGGGCAGCTGCTGAGCAGTTTTCTGATCTCTTGACTGGAGGATTGTTTTTTTTTTTACTGCAAACCAAGTTAGCTCAACAGCTAATCCCAAAAGTCACGTCACCTGTGCGGACTCGAATTAAAAAGTTTCACGTCAGAGCCGGGACAGCCGGGTGAGCTTTAACTGTATGCCCTTACAAAAACTTTACGTCGAGTGTTTTTTGCGCGGGTTCGCATTTTATCTCGCGTTCACGCAGCCATTAAGATTTCCGTTAGAGGCAGCAGCAAGTGACGCGTAGCTCCGAATAATAAATGACGGTCCGTCCGGTAGTCGAACAAGGATACTGTGTTTTTCTGAGGGAAATGTGGTAGAGAGACGACAGCGTCGGTGTTCAGCCCGCTGACTTGGCGGCTCTGGGTTTGGTGCTCGTGAGGCCTGCGGGTCGGGCTTCCACCGGGCTTGAGTAGAGCCCGACGCCGCCATCAAGAGCTCGGAGGCAGGCAGTTGGAGCTGCCACCGCCGGGCCTGCGGACCAAGTAATGGAACGGATGGAAGTGGACCAGTGCGCAGGCGCAGCTGGCGGGACTGGAGGCGGGGCACTACGGAGATCCAACAGCGCCCCCATGATCACTAGTGTCAGGTCAGAGCCATTACAATAAAAAACACCGAACTCCGTTTGAACAGCAATGCATTTTTGTTTGCATCGTTTAAAGAGAGCCATAGACATCTAAAAAATATATGACTTTAGACTTTTATTAAAGCATCGTACCCACTCTCTAATTCGGCCTTAAAGTAAAATAAAATAAAAATAATGTTGACCTCTTATTTAACATTGGAGATGTATTGAAATTATGTTTTCAAAACTGTTTTTAAACATTTTTGTCCCTTTTTAAACATTTTTCTCTCTTTTTTGACATTTTTGTCACATTTTCCGATATTTATGTCACTTTTTCAACATTTAAATAAAATATACATGAAGAGTGAAATTCGAAATATACGTCGACCATGCAACTTTTAGTTTTACTTTGTTTAAAATTTGAAAATTAATACTTTTGTTCAACTGTTGGGGCATCTGTTCTGACACCTTCTTTTTTTTTTCTAAGTATTTTGTCACTTTTCTTGATTTTTGTTGTTGTTGCTTTTTCCGATGTTTAATCCCAATATTTTCTAAATGTCTGAGTATGTTCTCGTGGTTGATGTTGTTGTTGTGTCCCAGTGACGGGATGACGGTCTTCAGTCCGGTGTCCTCGGCTCGATACAGACGCAGCAGCGTGTCCATCAACCCCAGCTGCCCTTCGCAGGTCAGTAACGACTACGTCCATCACAGCTAGCGATGAGACTGTCACTGCCTGATGTGAGGAGAGGGCAGATTTGAGTCACGCATGCGTC
>NC_048419.1:25606792-25608478 GCF_013103735.1 Etheostoma cragini | reverse complement strand
TATATATATGTGTGTGTAATTACACACATATTGTGAATGTTAACCTGTTTGTTTATTACTTGTTTTTCCTTTGGTTTAGAGAAATTATATTTTTGTTGTATATTATGAGGACGTTAAATAAAGTGAACTAATTACATAATGAAGTGAAGATGTATTACATTTGGACGTTTGTGACGCGCCCGGGCATCCAAACCAGATACTTTCACAAACAATAAAGACGCTCAGGAAGCATAAAAAAACGGTCCAATCATCATTTCCTGTGATTCTTCCATCCGTCCAATGAGGTGGCAGAAGAGGCGGGACTTACAGTGTACCCCGGAACAGAAATAAGGTGCGATGGTTCGCCGTCCTCCAGGGTTTTTGTCTTAGTGTCTCTGGAGCGGCTGCTGGTTGACGTGCACCCACAGTGACAGGGTCAGGACTCTGGGGGGGTTCTAGTGTCCCGGGTGCTGGTGGGGGGTGAAGGAGGGCGTGGGAGAGAGGGACCGCGGAGGACAGAGGCCTCCTGCGGGAGGAGAGTCCGCCGCCGACTGAGAGACGCTGGAGGAAACAAAGAGGGGAAAAGAAGCTTTACTTTCACTCTTCCCACACATTTTCAGAGGCAGTAAAGGCAACGCTAGGGTGTGTTTATCTAACATTACGCTAGGGTGTGTTTATCTAACATTAGCCCCTCCCTCTCTCTCTATCTCGCTCCACCGCTTTGTTTATCTAACATTAGCCCCTCCCTCTCTCTCTATCTCGCTCCACCGCTTTGTTTATCTAACATCAGCACCTCCCTCTCTCTCTCTATTCTTTCTCTAGTTTGCTCCACCACTTTGTTTATCTAACGTCAGCACCTCCCTCTCTCTCTCTATTCTTTCTCTATTTTGCTCCACCACTTTGTTTATATAACGTTAGCATCTCTGGTTACTCTGAAGAAACTAGAATATAAGACATGTTTTCAGTTATTTCCACTTTTTTGTTAAGTCCATAATTCCTCATGTGTTCATTCATAGTTCTGATGCTTCAGTGATGATCTACAATGTAAATAGTCCTGAAGATAAAGGAACCGCATTGAATGAGAAGGTGTGTCCAAACTTCTGGCCTGTGCTGTACATGAAATAATAATAATACTCATTTCATTTGAATGTGCCAATCAAGAGATGAGTCGGCGCCTCATGCTTTCGACATTCTTCACATTTTTTCAAACTTTATTTGATGTTTTTCCACGGATTTCTTTTTTATACGGGCTAGTAAAAATTGACTTTGGGCAAGTAGAATTTTCTTTTTAGGGGGACAAATTAAGGTAAAAAATAACAGCTCGTCATTATTTCTCATTTATAGACCTTTTCAATGGATTTCCATTGCTAGGCAACAGCCTGGCCCCTTGTTCACTTCCTGTCAGTGGACGCCTTCACATCCACTGCAGCAAGAAACCAACTTGGGTCCATGTGGATAGTTAGCTAATGTGAAAAGGTCTATACGTTCATACAGGTCTGGGTTTGAGGTGATCCTCACCTGACAGTGTAGCTGCTGCGGTGGGCGGGATCTGTTACCCCGGCAACAAAAAGCTTCTTTGGGGGCCCGTCAGACTCCACCCCCCCTGAGAGACAGACCGGTTCACAGGTTAGTGAGTCTCAATCGCTAGTTTCATGTCTTCAATGCAGCATGGTGTTCATTAAGTCTGACAGGCACACACACACACAC
>NC_048419.1:25600807-25606692 GCF_013103735.1 Etheostoma cragini | reverse complement strand
GTGTGTGTGTGTGTGTAATTATAGTTGCGTTCAGAGTTTTTATATAAAATGAAGCCATGAAGTGGAACTGTAAAACATGTTGACGTTTTGTTATGTTTCTCTGCAGCCTTGTTGCATTAGACGAGAAACTGACGCCAACCTCTCTATCGGATATTTAACCCAAACCCCCCCCCCCCCCCCCCCCCCCCCCCCCCCCCCCCTCCCACCCCCGTGTCACATGACGTTCATCGTACACCCCCCTCCCCCTCCCCCTTTCTCAAATTGAACAATGTGCAAAGGATTCGTCGTCAGCCCCATCGAGTGATTCGTTGAGGACACACTGGTTGTGTCGTTGGCGTGAACGCTGGAGGTAAAGCATCGGGGGGGGCGTAAGCAACGCTTCCCCCAAATCTCAACGAGCGGCTGACTTCTGATTCGTTACAAAGAGGAATCAAACGTAATTGTTACACAAGTTGTTGGGAGAAAAGAAGGAAACGCACAATGTCTCGGGTCTTTCCTCGGACGCGGTTCTGGAGTCGAACTCTTCTCCAAATTATTCTACGGACATCGACGGAGACACGGGACACGGATCTTCACGCTGCTGCATCTTCAGTGGCTTCCCATTGGTTGCAGCCACAGCCCAATCCGACCAATCAGACGATGCTTTTTCAGAAGTTCCATATCACAACAGTTCATCGGAGTTTCTGAAGACTTTCTAAGGTTCAACGTTAAGGTTCTTCTTCCACAAGTAAAAACTAAAAAAATCTGCTCACCCAAAGTCAACGTCCGCCGGCCGTTTTACCCCAAAAAACATACAAAATATAATCTCTATAAAAAGATATTGAAACTTCCCAAAATGTAAAAAAAAAAAAAAGTCTGAAATTAACCCAACAACGCGTCTAAACACGTTAAGAAAAATGTCCCCAAATTAAAAAAACAAACAAAAAAACAACATCAAAAGCGCAGCGCGTCAACTCCAAACTTGATTGGCCAACAGCACGTCGAAAAAGCATCAAAGATTTCGAAAATATACATTTATGAAAAATTTAAATCGTTAAAGTGTCAACTCGTTCCTGATTGCTCAAAGGCACGTTTGAATTAGAGCCCAATCAATATCGATACCAATATTTGGTGATTTAAAAATCTGATGTTACAATAATCGGCATATATATATATATATATATATATATATATGAAATCATCTCCAACTTTCCTTTATTGGACAAATTGTAAATTTAATTGAACATAGTGTCTTCTGCAATGTGTGGATATCGCGAAAAACACACGTGTGTGTGTGTATGTGTAGCCCTAATCTGATATATTTAGACACGTCTTGAAACACTGATGATTGATGGATCTGTAGAAACATCTGGACCCTCAAATCCGAGTTTCGCACTTATATTTAATTTCTAAAGAGTTCATATTCAGCTCGTCTGATGATAAAGTGAATTTTGCATCTTTTTTGTGAGCAAAATGTACAAAAATCTCTGTCCCAACCATATGAAGGAGCGTAGCTTGTTTCTAAGGCCAAAGCTTGTGTTATATGTTTTATTTGATTCGTTTTTGAGGCCAAACCGGAGTCCCACATGAAATGCAGCAAGCGGACGAACAGATATTCAGTCATGGAAGACTCAGACTTTTGCTTTAATGGAACGTTTTTGACAGATTTAAACTGGTTTTGGTCAACGTTTTGCCAACTTCTCGGCGTGTAGGACGTGTTCCCTCGGTGGAAGTGTGAAGAACTCGTCGTCCATGTTAATAGTGTATCTATATGTGAATATTGATGGAGCTGATGATGTGTGCTCCCTTCCTCTCCAGCCTGCATGGTTTGAATGTACATATTAGATCAGCAGGAAGCCCTCTCCCCTCCTAAAGGTGCATTTGTGGAAATTGCAGCAAGATGCAGGAGACAATTTACGCTTATTTCACAGGAAATACATATCTAACAGAATAAGGCTGTGGGCCCAATGCCACCCCGTAACGTCCCACGTCATCACGCCTTCCCAACAGTTAAAGGGGCCGTGCCCCCCGAACAGTCAACATTACCTGCGGTGAATAAGGGCAGTAAATGACATGTCAGGTGATAGGTGTGGAACCACACTCAGCAACATGGTGCATTATGGATGTCACATTCCCTATACGTTGACATTTTTACTTCCTTCATGTCCCAGCTAGTTCTACTTCCTCTCTGACTGGCTTCACTCTTTTCTACTTTTTTAGACATATATCTGTCCAACATCTTCTGCTCCTTTAGACCAGAGTTACAGTAACGGTTGAACCATCTCCGTTCCCGTGGTCACAGCTTTGGACGTTTTGCACGTAAGACACGTAACCGTACAATCACACCGCCGCTGACTCGGGCTTCAAACATACAGGAAGTAATTTAGTTTCAACGGAAGCTTCTCTCAGCTGCAAGGAGCGGAAGATCATTCGGCGAGAAAACACGTCAGTCCCTCCAGATAAACGCGACTGTGAGATCGCATAATTCCACGCATAATCCGCCAAAGTCTGCATATTTATACATTAAATGCGCCGCACACGAGCGCACATAACCGACTTGTCAAGAATGCACTAAGCCGTGTCGCCCGAGGGGTCCCAGGTTGGGGGGGGGGGGGGGGGGGGGGGGGGGTTGGTTCCGAAAACGAGCTCCCGTTCTGCTTCCAACGTCTTGCATTTGCACAGTATTGTACAGTTTTGTACTTCCACTCATCATCGTGCCTAAACGTTTGGGGTGTAAATCGTAACTTTCTATCCCGATACCATGTATCGATTCTTTGGAACACGATGCGATATCTGCTGATATCTCGTAAAGTCTGCGGCGATGCGGTTGAGATTCAGCTCAGCGGCCTGCAGTCGATACGAGACGGTATCATTAACGTAACATCATTATTTAACGGTTGCATTCACAGCAACTCAAATATGATTTAACCACTTAATCACAGAGATATTCCAGACATTTAAATGAAAAAGAAACTATTATTTAAAAAAAAAAGCATAAATACAAAGGTGGAATGTTTAGAATAGAATGTTTAGAACAATGTATACATGTATAATGGAATGTAGGAATCTTACAGACAATACTAATATCAGATCGCTGAACATAGAAGCGATACCGATGTATTGTTACACCCGTAGAAATAAAAAGGACAGAAAGGCTTTTTACGTTAGCATCGACGTAGCAGAACAATCCGAGCGGCAGACATTTTTATGCGTACCATTGCCATGGTAGCGAGTCAGGGGCGAAGTTTTGCAGTAATGGACAAAACGAGCAGCGGAGTAGGAACGTTACGAGACAGAGAGCCAGACGCTAAATGAGTCAAATTAACTGCATGCTTAAAGACATATACACATAGGTCATATATCATGTATATATGTCTGTGGTGGCTAGGGGCTAACTTTAAGGCGGAGCTAGCAAGCTACTGTTAGCTAATACTGCTAACTGGCTTGCTCCTTCCCTTGTGCTTTTATGCTGCATCGCTAACAGAGAATTAGCTGAACAGCGGGCTAGGTCTAACTTTAGCGGTCCGCTGGCTCTAATGTTAGCGGTCCGCTGGCCCATCTCGGCTAGGTCTAACGTTTGCGCGCCGCGGGGTCTAGTGTTATCGCGTTAGCAGTCGGTTCTCCTCCCAGCGAGTTGCAAACCAGTTACGTATTGTCACTATGACAACTAACAACAATCTCCATTTTTTGTTGTGTACCAATCAAACGACCGCGGCAGACAGTTCAACGGCCTTTCTATCCGTTTTTTTTCCATGGTTACACCCCTACGAAACGTATCGTGACACTTCAGAGGAGGAGGTTTTCTTCCTCACGTGTCCATCACTCAGCACACGGACAGGAACAACATCCTGGTCTTTTACGTTAGCCTGGAACCTGTGAGATGTGTACATAAAGTCTCTATAAGCTGTTTTCATATAGAAGTGTCTTCACCCTTTTTAACCCTTCAACATTTGTAACTTTTATCAACGATCTTTTGCCATAGTTCTGATATAGAAAGTTTTTGTAAACGGGTCAAATTTGACCCGAGGACAACAGGAGGGTTAAACTCTTCTTTCTGTTACGTGACCCTACGTATCTTCTTTAAGAAATGCAGATAACTTTTGCTGCTTTTTTCTATATTTTCCTGCTTTATTTCTTTGACTTGTTACGTCTCTGAGCAACTGTCCCGATCCGGAGGACATGGACTCAAAGTCTGCGTCTCCAACTGCCTACTTGAACACTTCAAACAATAAGTATTTAGTGTAGATAACGCAGCGCCCGGGAAGTACCCCCCCCAAACAAACAACTCCTTAAACAGATTTTCTCATTTTTTCCCATTTTCCCAGTTGTTTTTGTTGACTTTCTGCAGGTTGTCGCCTCTTTTGAAGCTTTGTATATGAAGTTCACGGCACTTTTCCCCTGTTTTTCGCACCTTTTCTGACCTCACCTTTACCTCGTCACCTTTTGCTTTTGAGATATATTTTTCATATAATCGTTTCCGATGTATTTGTCTAATTTTTCAACGTTTTTGTAATTTTTTTCAAGTTTTCATCACGATGTTGAAGTCTTGTTTTTCAAGTTTTTTTGTCGCTTTTTCTCAACACATGCAGACATGTCCCAAGCCCTCCGTGGAGATGTGTGGCCCCCCCCCCCCCCCCCCCCCAACCTGTTGAACCCAAAGCTACGCCCTTGATAACGAGACTCTCACCCTAACACTGTCTCGCTGTAAACTCATAATAAACTGAGATGCTTTGGACTTGTCTCCCCTTCTAAAATATATTTTCACACTTCTTCAGCATCTGATTTTATTTTTTAGTGTCATTATGTAAGTTAGCCCTTTCTGTGGGTCGAAGGATCGCCAGGATCGGGATCTTCTCACTTTCTATTTTTTACGTAAAGCTTTTACTTTTCTTCACACGATGTCGTTGATACTTTAAGGAATTGAAGTGCTGATTCTTTCCCGTTTGTCGTCACTCAGACAGACACGTAGCGAGTAACCGCTCAACGTCTCAGTATTAAAGCCGTATTTCACTCTGGAGAAAGTGCAGCCATTTCTCAGCACTGAAACTGACCCCCCACCCGGGACCCGTAGCAGACCAGACTGAACGCTACTTGGTTTTTCACGGCGCCAAAGTTCGTAGCTAATCTTACAGTATTAAGTTGAACTTAATACTCAGATATGAGGTGTTTGAAATTTAAATTGTTTGTGGAAATAATCTTAACTCGAGGACCATTTCTTAGTTTTTTCTTAGTCAAGAAGAAACTCTTTTCTCACGATGAACGTCATGATCTTGAAGTTTTGCAAGAATTATTATTTACCCCTTAGTCTTAGGTGCAGCACCCAAGCAGTTTTTGGCAGCACTTAAGTTAAATGAATGTGAAATGTGGCAAAAAAGCACAAAAAATATCAATTAAAAACACACAAAAAGAGCTCTAAAACAAAGAAAAAAAACAGCTAGAAAAAGCACCAAAAACAAAGAAAACGATCAGCAAAACATTGGAGAAAATCCGTAAAAAAAACGCCAAATCACTGAAAAATGTATCAGAAGCGGCAAAAATAAAAATCACTTAAAATCTGAGAAAAAGATCGGAAAACAGCGAAAGAAGCAGACAGAAAACAGAAAAAGGCATCAAACCCCTAGGGGTACTCTGGAGGACTGCAGGGGGCACGTGTCCCCCTAGGGGTACTCTGGAGGACTGCAGGGGGCACGTGTCCCCCTAGGGGTACTCTGGAGTACTGCAGGGGGTACGTGTCCCCCTAGGGGTACTCTGGAGGACTGCAGGGGGTTCAAATGCTAATTTGAAAATATGTAATTCATAATTCCAAAAATAATCTTCTGAAATGTAGCATTTAAATGTTTTTGTTGAAAAAGTAAAATTATAATATTGAACATGTTTGAGAAACATTGCTCTAATGAGTCTACACC
>NC_048419.1:25598807-25600580 GCF_013103735.1 Etheostoma cragini | reverse complement strand
CCCCCCCCCCGATCTGAGTCTCCTGTAGTAGCCTAGAAGATGCTAACAAGAGAACTAATGTTTTTTTCGGTTTTGTGTAGTTAGACGTTTACGTGATGCCTCCAACGGCTTTATTTTTAGCTTTATTCTCGGGTCAGAAGTCGTTAAAGTGCTGAAAAATGACACCAGTCCGCCGGAGTGAGATACGACCTTTAACCCTCGTGTTGTCCACCTGTTGACCTTGGACTCGTCCTTCCAGGTCAACATTTTGGGGCTTTCCCTAGGTTTTTGTCACTTTTTCTGTTTTTTTTTGTCGCTTTTTCTTATTTATTTGTCTCTTTTTGCGATGTTTTTGTCACTTGTTCCGATGTTTTTGTCACTTGTTCCGATGTTTGATGTTTCTGTCACTTTTTCCAATGTTTTTGTTGTTTTTTCTGCTGCATGAATGTTTTACGGAATCCTTTTTTTGTTATTTTGGGGCGATTGAGTTGAAATAAATCCATATTTCAGACATGAACCCTTAGAAACGAGGACAACACGAGGGTTACTAATATATTTAAAGGGCTGCTGGAGTTTTAAAGGGAACTAAAAGCACATTGATGGAGTTTTTAATGTAAATATGTTTTTCTTTCTGTTGTTTGGGACAAACTCTCTCCATGAGACATATATGATGATGTATTTTTATGCAACTGTAAATCAAAAGTCTATATTCACGTGTTCATTCCCCCCCGAGGATCTCACGGCTGTAAAAAGGACGAAGAAGGACTTTTTAGTTTTAGCGGAAACAACTCGTCTTCACTCTACAAATACATAAATATATATTATATTGTATATTAAAACTGAATAAAAGGAAATCTGTATTATATGAGAAAATGTGCGTGTATTATTGTGTTTATGTACAGTACGTACGTGACTTTTTTGACATACTATACTACGACTTTTTTCAACATATACTATGACTTTTTTGACATATTATTCTATGACTTTTTTCGACATACTATAGTACTATGACTTTTTGCGAGATATTGTACTAATACTTATTTCGACATGTTACACTATGACTTTTTTTGACATGTTATACTATGATTATTTTCGACATATTGTACTATGACTTTTTTTGACATATTGTACTATGATTATTTTTGACATATTGTACTATGACTTTTCTCAACATATTATACTATGACTTTTTTTAGACATATTGTCCTATGACTGTTTTTGACATATACTATGACTTTTTTTGACATGTTATACTATGACTTTTTTCGACATATTGTACTATGAATTTTTCGACATACTATACCATGACTGTTTATGACATACTATACTATGACTTTTTCGGCAGGTTATACTATGACTTTTTCGACATATTGTACTATGACTTTTTTCAACATACTATACTATGAAATTTTTCGACATATTGTACTATGACTTTTTTTGACATGTTATACTATGCCTGTTTTCGAAATATCATTCTATGAGTTTTTTTGACATTGTTTTATCACTTTTTCGACATGTTATACTATGATTTTTTTGACGTGTTGTGCTATGACTTTTTTCAACATGTTATACAATGAGTTTTCACGACATACTATACAATGACTTTTTTCGACATAGTGTACTATGACTTTTTTTGACATATTGTACTATGATTATTTTTGACATATTGTACTATGACTTTTCTCAACATATTATACTATGAGTTTTTTTAGACATATTGTACTATGACTTTTTTTGACATGTTATACTATGACTTTTTTAGACATATTGTACTATGAGTTTTTTTTTACATAC
>NC_048419.1:25592999-25598707 GCF_013103735.1 Etheostoma cragini | reverse complement strand
TTTTTGACATTCTATACTATGACTTTTTCGACATATTGTACTATGACTTTTTCTACATGTTATACAATGACTTTTTTTTTCGACATACTATACTATGACTTTTTCGACATATTGTACTATGACTTTTTCTACATGTTATACTATGACTTTTTTCGACATACTATACTATGACTGTTTTTGACATTCTATACTATGACTTTTTCGACATATTGTACTATGACTTTTTCTACATGTTATACAATGACTTTTTTTCGACATACTATACTATGACTTTTTTCGAGATAGTGTACTTTGACTTTTTTTGACATATTATACTATGACTGTTTTCGACATGTTATACTATCACTTTTTTGACATATCATTCTATGACTTTTTCGACATATTATACTATGACTTTTTTCGACATATTATACTATTAGTGTGTTCCAAATCGCGCACTTCTGTACTAAATACTAACTTTTTGAGTACATAGTGCGTTCACATTGTCGAAGTGCGGTCAAATGCAGTACACTTTAATACTCGGATGGTGCACTAGAAACTTCCAGAAAATTGAGTGCGTATCGATGGACACTTTCCACACTCAACGGACGCCATCTTGGCTACGTAGCGGAAGGGGCGGGGCTAACAACTGTTGAAAAACTTTCATTAATGGCGGCCGAAAACGCGATAGCGAGGATTACAGAGCAATACAAGTGTAAGTTGAACATGAGTCTTTTTGCTATACTTATAACATATTATGTACCTGTATTTGTATATTTGGTTAATCTTACAGTTTTTAAATACATTTTTATCTCGAATTATAATGTTTTTCGGTACCGTAATTTGACGTGCTAGCAAGCCAACCTTAGCTAGCTAACAGCGTCAGTTTAACCATACACGGCAAATAAGTGCTAAGCTAACGTTACATGTGTTGTAGTATGTTGTTTGTGTTAAACTTTTGTCCCACTGTAGACGATTTTAGTGGTAAAAGTGTGATCTTAACAAGTTGGACATATAACAATGTGAGCGTTGGCTCAGCAAAATAGCGATCAGCTGTTTGTCTGCCGGTAACGTTAACAGTAGCGTTATGTTAAAACGTATCCGCGGTTACTGCCTCCACCTGATGTATATACTGTTTATACTGACTCCACCTAATGTCTCTTCAGGGACAAACGAGGAGTAGAGGGCCGTCATTTAGGGGCGACAATGGCCATCAGACCGTAGAAGGATCCCCTGGAGAGTCTGAAGTCCCCCCTCAGGTCCCTGTCCCCATCAGACTAGCTACGGCCTGGGGGGGGAGCAGAACTACAAGCACATTTATAAATAAAATTATATTAAAAGTATTTAACTTTGTTATCTTTTGTATTACACGTAGCATGACTGTAGCAAGCATATAATGAATATAAAGGAATGGGTCTATTTAAATGTCAGGTGTGTTCCCTCTGCTTACACTGTTTGTATCGTCATGTATAAACACCATTTAGAACAAAAATGCAACTGTAATGAAGTTTTGTCTATTAGTAAGTTGTATGGTTAATGCTTCACAACAACTGAAACACAACAACAGTCTTATTTATGGGACACAAGGATTTCCTCATTAAACCGTTGAGCATTAAAATGAACAGTAACGCTATGAATGAATGAATTTTAACGTTACTTATTTTTAGAGCAGAAACATAAGTATATACATATAAGAGTGGACTGCAAAGAATAGGTATAGTTAATGAATTGAAAAGAGTGCACTAACAAGAACGAATATTACAAGACAGTTGTGTGTGCTGTTTGTGTGCCGTGACATGACGGCGGTGTCGCAGTCGTTATCCTGGCGTGACACGGAGCAAATAAAAATATATTTATTTATGTTAAAATATCAAAAACAAAGCAGTAATTATTTTTCGTGAAACACAATAGCAGACCGGAATGCTCTCCCTGGTGAAATTCACAATTTTACAGAAGAAGAGATTAAATGTGATCGTCATTTCCGGTAAGTGCACATGGAAGTACGCGATTTGAATCGACACTCCAGTCAAAATGTACGCACTATGCAAGATAGTACGTAGTGCACGAAGTGTGCTGTCTGGAAGTGCACTAAGGGAAGTGCGCGATTTGGAACACACTATATGACTTTTTTTGACATACTATACTATGACTTTTTTCGACATATACTTTGAGTTTTTCGACATGTTATACTATGACTTTTTTCTACATATTATGCTATGACTTTTTTGACATGTTATACTATGACTTTTTTAACGTGTTGTGCTATGACTTTTTTTGACATGTTATACTATGATTTTTTTGATGTGTTGTACTTTGACGGTTTTCGACATGTTATACTATGACTTTTTTGACATATCATTCTATGAGTTTTTTCGACATATAATACTATGACTTTTTTCGACATATAATACTATGACTTTTTTCGACATATTATACTATGACTTTTTTCAACATATTATTCTATGACTTTTTTCGACATAGAAAGCTATGACTTTTTTGACATGTTATACTATGACTGTTTTTGACATTCTATTCTATAACTTTTTTCAACATACTATAGTACTTTGACTTTCTTCGACATGTTATACTACAACTTTTTCGACATACTATACTATGACTGTTTTTGACATATTATACTATGACATTTTTGACATATTGTACTATGACTTTTTTCCACATATTATTCTATAACTTTTTTCAACATACTATAGTACTATGACTTTTATCGACATGTTATACTATGATTTTTTGACGTGTTGTGCTATGACTTTTATCGACATGTTATACTATGATTTTTTGACGTGTTGTGCTATGACTTTTTTCAACATGTTATACTATGACTTTTTTCGACATGTTATACAATGACTTTTCTCGACATAGTAAGCTATGACTTTTTTGACATGTTATACTATGACTTTTTTCGACATGTTATACTATGACTTTTTGACGTGTTGTGCTATGACTTTTTTCAACATGTTATACTATGACTTTTCTCGACATACTATACTATGACTTTTTTCGACATAGTCAGCTATGACTTTTTTTGACATACTATACTATAACTTTTTTCGACATACTATACTATGACTGTTTTTGACATTCTATACAATGACTTTTTCGACATATTATACTATGACTTTTTTCAACATATTATTCTATAACCTTTTTCAACATAGTATAGTACTATGACTTTTATCGACATGTTACACTACGACTTTTTTGATATACTATACTATGACTGTTTTTGACATAGTATACTATGACTTTTTTAACGTGTTGTGCTATGACTTTTTTCGACATGTTATACTATGATTTTTTTGACGTGTTGTGCTATGACTTTTTTCAACATGTTATACTATGACTGTTTTCGACATGCTATACTATGACTATTTTTGACATTCTATACTATGACTTTTTTTCGACATATTGTACAATGACTTTTAAGACATGTTATACTATGACTTTTTTCGACATATTGTACTATGACTTTTTTCGATATACTATAATATGACTGTTTTTGACATACTTTACTATGACTTTTTTCGACATGTTATACTATGACTTTTTTCGACATGTTATACTATGACTTTTTTCGATATATTGTACTATTACTTTTTTCGACATATTGTACTATGACTTTTTTCAACATATTGTACACAGACTTTTTTCGACATGTTACACTATGACTTTTTACAACATATCATTCTATGAATTTTTTCGACATATTGTACTATGACTTTTTCCAACATACTATAGCACTATGACTTTTTCAACATATTGTACTACCACTTTTTTTTTTTTCTTTTTTTTTTGACTTTTTTCGACATGTTACACTAAGACTTTTTTCGACATGTTATACTATGACTTTTTTGGACATATTGTACTATGACTTTTTCGACATGTTATACTATGATTTTTTCGACATATTGTACTGCGACTTTTTTCGACATATACTATGACTTTTTTCGACATATTGTACTATCACTTATTTCGCCATACTACACTATGACTGTTTTCGACATGTTATACTATGACTTTTTTTGACGTGTTGTGCTATGATTTTTTTCAACATATACTATGACTGTTTTCGACATGTTATACTATGACTTTTTTCGACATGTTATACAATGACCTTTTTCGACATAGTGTACAATGACTTTTTTCGACATACTATAGCATGACTTTTTTAATATTCATGTGGACGATGAGACTGATAGCTTCATCTAAACCATCAACCTGCCTCTTAGACCCTATCCGGACTAGGCTACTTAAAGAAGTTTTACCATTAGTCAACACTTCTCTACTAGATATAACCAATCTATCTTTATTAACAGGCTATGTACCAAAGCACTTTAAGGTAGCTGGAATTAAACCTCTTCTGAAAAAGCCCAACCTTGATCCAGATGTTTTAGCCAACTATAGACCTATATCCAACCTTGATCCAGATGTTTTAGCCGACTATAGACCTAAATCCAACCCTAATCCAGATTTTTTAGCCAACTATAGACCTATATCCAACCTTGATCCAGATGTTTTAGCAATTCCAACCTTGATCCAGATGTTTAAGCCAACTATAGACCTATATCCAACCTTGATCCAGATGTTTTAGCCAACTATAGACCTATATCCAACCTTGATCCAGATGTTTTAGCCACTCCAACATTGATCCAGATGTTTTAGCCAACTATAGACCTATAGCCAACCTTGATCCTGATGTTTTAGCCAACTATAGACCTATATCCAACCCTAATCCAGATGTTTTAGCCAACTATAGACCTATATCCAACCTTGATCCAGATGTTTTAGCCACTCCAACCTTGATCCAGATGTTTTAGCCAACTATAGACCTATATCCAACCTTGATCCAGATGTTTTAGGCAACTATAGACCTATATCGAACCTTGATCCAGATGCCTTAGCCAAATATAGACCTATATCCAACCCGGACCCAGATGTTTTAGCCAACTATATACCTATATCTAACCTTCCATTTCTCTCTAAGATTCTTGAGAAAGCAGTTGCCAAACAGCTGTGGGACTTTCTGCATAACAACAGCTTATTTGAGGATTTCCAGTCAGGATTTAGAGTTCATCATAGCACAGAGACAGCACTTGTGAAAATTACTAATGACCTCCTAATTGCATCAGACAAAGGACTTATCTCTGTACTTGTGTTATTAGATCTTAGCGCTGCATTTGATACCATTGACCATCATATCTTATTACAGAGATTGGAACATTTAATTGGCATTAAAGAGACTTCTCTAAGCTGGTTTAAGTCTTATTTATCAGATCGATCTCAGTTTGTTCATGTTAACGATGAATCCTCTGTGCACGACAAAGTTAGTCATGGAGTCCCACAAGGATCTGTGCTCGGTCCAATCCTGTTTACTTTATATATGCTTCCTTTAGGCAGTATTATCAGGAAGCACTCCATAAACTTTCATTGTTATGCAGATGATACTCAGTTATTTCTATCAATCAAGCCAGATGAAACTAATCAGTTAGCTAAACTTCAAATGTGCCTTCAGGATATTAAAACCTGGATGACCTGTAATCTTCTAATGTTAAACTCAGATATAATGGAAGTTATTGCTCTCGGACCCAAGCACCTCCGTGACGCATTATCCAAAGAGATAGTTTCTCTGGATGGCACCACCCTGACCTCCAGCACCACTCTGGCCTCCGGCACCACCCTGGCCTCCAGCACCACTCTGACCTCCAGCACCA
>NC_048419.1:25590936-25592899 GCF_013103735.1 Etheostoma cragini | reverse complement strand
TGGCCTCGAGCACCACCCAACACGTTCTGCGATGCCATGTTCATCTATGATCTACGTCTTGCTGTGCCTTGTAATGCCCACAGTGCCCTGCTATGCCATGAACTACTACAAAGAACTGCTAAAAACTACTATTTTTTTTATTGCCACTCTTCATTCTAACCCCAACCGGCCCGTCAGACACCGCCTACCAAGAGCCTGGGTCTGGGTCTGGGTCTGTCCGAGGTTTCTGCCTAAAAGGAAGTTTTTCCTCTCCTCTGTGGCCCTGTTGCTTGCTCTGGAGGAGACTACTAGACCTGTTGGGTCCTTGTAGATTCTGGAGTGTAGTCTAGACCTGCTCTATCTGTAAAGTGTCTCGAGATGTCTCTTGTTAAGAATTGATACTATAAATAAAATTGAAATGGAATTAAATCAGTTTGTGTAAAAAAAACAAAAAACAGATGCAACTCAGTTTTTATTTTAAGATTTATTGTAAATCAGAGGAACATCAGAGTCGGCTTCTTTAGTTTGAATCCACAGTCCTCGATCTGAGCGGTCCCGGTCTGCAGCCGCGGGTCTAACTCGAGTCCTTAATCTAACACGGATTTAGTCCTTAATCTTAGTCCTTAATCTAACACAAATCCTTAATCTAACACAAGTCCTTAATTTGACACGGGTCCTTAACGATCGACGGTCTGCAGCTGCGGGTCTCGTCTGGTAGAAACCCAAAACTAACGAGTCCTTAACGATCTGGATCAGTTCCTGGTGAGAACGGTAGCTAACCCGTTTATTTAAAAGACGATTCACTTAAAAAACAACAACAAGGTCTTCAGTCGCGGCGTCATAACGCGTCGTAGTCGTCATCGTCGTCGTGCTTCCTCTTCAGCGAGTCGCCGGCCGAGGTCTGCGGCACCATGTTGGCGGTGATGAGGATGTTCTTGGAGCCAATCAGAGACGGGTTGATGAGGACGTTGGAGACGGCGGGCGTGGACGGCGTGACTGTCGGGACGAGAAGAGAGACAGCGTCACACTGGTTCACGTTAAAGGAAACGGGAACAAAAGTGTAATATGAAAACATCTGGAGACAAAACCTCTGAATGTTTTACAGCTGGCGCATTAAGCTAAATGTTAAAATAATTAAAACTAACGAGGATGTTCCCCACAACGCTCATAACAAGTCAAATAAAGGATCAGTTCACTACTTCCATCACATTTTCTAGCATCAAAATGTTAAAAGATTGCGTTAAAAAAAAAATGGGGAAAAAGTCTGAAAAAAGCTGCAAAAATGTGCAAAAACAACAAAATCCGCAGAAAAGAGTAGATTAAAAACATCGGAAAGACGAGGATGGTTCCCTAAAAAGCTCATATTGATTAGGTCACTACTTTCATTACATTTGGTTTGAATAAGTTTCATAGTATTTGAAACAAATCATAAAATAATGCTAAAAACTTTTTTTTTAAATTTAAAAAAGTCAAAAAGAGCCAAAAAAAGCAGATGAAAACATTGTGAAAAGTGACAAGTAAAATAAATGATGAGTTCACTTCTCTTACTGAATATGGGTTTTCTATTTAATGTTATGGCATTTTTTTTTAAAGAAGGTAAGAGAGACAGCGTTAAACTCAATTTTATTATAAAACCTGTAACAAAAGTGTAATATGAAAACATCTGGAGACAAAAACTCTGAATACTAATAATAAGTAATACTTTACTCTATCACTCTATGAACTGAAGGTCTTACTGGTTTTGGTGGTGACCGTCTGAGAGGGGGGCGGGATCTGCACGGTGAACCTCTGGCCCGTCAGGGACACCGGCGTTCCCACTTTGGAGGACACGGACTGGACAGACGGCGCTCCTGCAGAGACAAAGAGACCCGGGTCAGACAGGACCCACCTGGCCGTGCAAAGTCTCCTTTATAGAGACCTTAGTGGTCCCCTAATACTGTATCTGAAGTCTCTTTATATAGACCTTAGTGGTCCCCTAATACTG
>NC_048419.1:25588438-25590836 GCF_013103735.1 Etheostoma cragini | reverse complement strand
GCCCCAGCCTTATCTCCATCCCATGGGCCCACCACCTGTGGGGGGAACCAGTGGGGTCGGGTGCGCTTTCAGGGGCCTCGACGGACCAGACCCGGGAGGCAGAGGCTGGCTCGGGGGATTTGGAACGTCTCCTCTCTGTGGGGGAAGGAGCCGGAACTTGTGCGGGAGGTGGAGCGCTACCAGTTAGATATGGTGGTGCTCACCTGTACTCACAGTCTCGTTTCTGGAACCTAACTCCTGGTTAGGGGTTGGACTCTGTCCTGCTCCGGAGTTGGCCAGGGTGTGAGGCGCTGGGCGGGTGTGGGGATACTCACAACCAACTCACTCGTTGGAGTTTACCCCGGGGGACGAGAGGGTCGCCTCCCTACGCCTGCGGGTGATGGGGAGGGAAACTCTGACTGTTGTTTGTGCATATGCACCAAACAAGAGTTCGGAGTATTCGGCCTTCTTGGAGACCCTGAATGGAATCTCCGGCGGAGCTTTTCGTGCATCCCTGTGGAGGCTGGGGGCATTGAACCTGAGTGGACAATGTTCAAAGTCTCCATTGCTGAAGCTGCGGTGGAGAGCTGTGGTCTTAGGGTCTTAGGTGCCTCAAGGGGCGATATCCCACAAACACCCTGGTGGACCCCGGTGGTCAGGGAAGCCGTCCGACTGAAGAGGGAGTCTTCCGGGATATGTTATCCCGAAGGACTACAGAGGCTGGTGCAAGATACCGACGGGCCCGAAGGGCTGCAGCCTCTGCCATGACCGAGGCAAAGCAGCGGGTGTGGGAGAAGTTCGGAGAAGACATGGAGAAGACATAGAGAAGACCTGGAGAAGTTCGGAGAAGACCTGGAGAAGACATGGAGAAGACCTGGAGAAGTTCGGAGAAGACCTGGAGAAGACATGGAGAAGGACTTTCGGTCGGCACCAAGGTGCTTCTGGAAAACCGTTCGCCACCTCAGGAGGGGGAAGCGAGGAACCATCCAAGCTGTATACAGTAAGGATGGGACGTTGTTGAACTCAACTGGGGAGGTTATAGAGCGGTGGAAGGAGCACTTTGAGGAACTCCTAAATCCAGCTGACGTGCCCTCTGTGGTGGAGGCAGAGCTGGATGATGATGGGGGATTGTCGTCAATTTCCCTGGTGGAGTTCGCTGAGGTAGTCAAACCACTCCATATTGGCGGATTGATGAGCTGGAGCCAACCCGCCAACCACGGGTTTAAATGGACTTTGGTAACGAGTTATTAGCCGATTTGGGCGGTGATGAATGAGGCGTACAACTCTGCGTCTGTTTGAATCAGACGTCTGCAAAAATGATGCCAGATTAGTTCAAATTAGTCTGTTTTCCACCGAGAAAATGTATGTTACTGTACAATAATAATGTGATAACAATAATGTAATAACAAATAATAATAATAATAATAATAATAATAATAATAATGTATACTTTATTGATCCCACAAGGGGAAATTACAATTTACACTCTGTTGTTATTACACACGTTACACACAGGCCTGAACTACACACACATGCTCAGGTCCTATACATGTACTAATGGAGAGATGTCAGAGTGGGGGGGGTGCCCACGGAAAGGCGCCCCGAGCAGGTGGGGGTTCGGTGCCTTGCTCAAGAGGTGAACCCCACGAGGTGAACTGGCACCCCTCCAGCTACCAGTCCACCACCATGCGTCTGTCCACACGGGGACTTGAACCGGCGACCCTCCGGTTCCCGACCCCGCCCCCCCACGGACTGAGCTACTGCTGTGAAATTATCTCACTACATGGACACATGATTGCACTTGTTTTGAGGCAATTTTCCTTCAAATTTAGTGTTTTTATCTTGTTTTTACCCCTTTTTTTGAGTGCATTCTGCGTGAATTCGCCCGTTAGTCGTTCCATCAAATGGAAATATTCAACATGTCATTTCGGAACTCTGCGTGCATTACAAAGTGAGTTTGTAGAAACTTTAGACAGACAGACGATCAGCACACGATGGCGTACTTTTTCTCATGTTTTAGAAACATTGGTGCCCCTTCACAGAGCAATTTACTAATTCATGTGTAATTATTGTATATTACAGTATTGTACACTTGTCTATCTTTACTGTTGCAACCACAATTTCCCCACTGTGGGACAAATAAAGGTTTTCTTATTCTTATCTTATCTTCTACAGTCTTGCAGTCTTATAACAACCAGTGTGCAGTGATGATCGGCTCAGATGTGGTTCGTCTTCCTCGTGTTTTACAAGCCGGTTGCACGATGAAGTCTTGCAGTTAGCTCTTAACGTGCAACCAAAACATGCTAATCTGCTTTGTTTTTAGGCTGATTTCAACCTCTGATCACAATTATGTGGGAATATATCTGCAACAACAGTCACATTTTTCTACAGTCACACCTTTTGGGCTTTGGGGGGGGGG
>NC_048419.1:25586079-25588338 GCF_013103735.1 Etheostoma cragini | reverse complement strand
TATGCTGCTCTATACACACTAAAAGTAGTGATTATTTACATGGAGTCTGGTGGAGATATGCTGCTCTATACACGCTATTACTGGAGTAATTTGAACTAATGTTGCTCACATTAGTCACTTAGACACAAATGCATGGGGAAACAGAGTCCTGGGTGACCCCCCCAGAAGATAACCCTGTTTCTTCAAGGGTCCAAAATCCATAAGAATCAGCCTCATATACTTTGTATTTGTGGAGATTAGAAGTGAGTTGTGTCACATAAAGTTTTTACATCTCATTCAGTCTTAACAGCTGGGTCCCTTAACAGTGTTTGACGTTGACACATGAACACTGAGTCCATAAATGAATAAAAGTAGATATGGTTCAGTTTATGCAAATCTGTCCGCGGCAGGTTGTCTATTTGAATACAGGACTCAAGGTAAGACACACAGATCCATCAGTCTGTCCAGGGAACTGTGCTGACGTCAGTTTATGAGAGTTTATAACGCACAATATAAAAATACTACCATTCGATTCATTCACATCTTTAACTAATGACACTTGGTGTGATTTTTGTGCCCTGTCATATGTTTCTTTCAACCTTTCTAAAGCCAAAAACCAAAGGAGAAGCACAAAGCATGGATTAAACAGGTGTTTTCTGTAAAATAAGATGCTAATGTTAGCATGCCCGGCTCATTAGCTAACTGTAACTAGCGGTTACAGGCTGCAGATTTGAGAAACTGGTTCTGGAGAATATTACTAAACGCTGTGTAAGTCTTTAAGCTTACGCTAGTCCCGCATTGCCAGACCTTCGTACTCAGAGCTGAGCAGTTAAAGGATAATTCCAGCGTAAAATAAGCCTAGGGGTCAACAACACGCACGTACCAAGTCAACCGTTCTCTGGGACGTTTTCATGCTAATCGAATGTGTCTGTAGCTTGAGACAAGCTAGCGCAAAACTGCTAATTAGCTTATAACGCAAGCAGTCAGGGCATGGAGGAAGTAAAAATAAATCACTATTTCTATACCAGTGTCAAGGCTCTGTCACTGCCTGATGTGAGGAGAGTGCAGATTTGAGTCGTTCATGCGTCACTTTGCGACAAGTAGCATATAAGATGCTAACAAGAGACTTCTGTAACGTCAACACAGTAAAAATGGACCTACTTAACCAAGTTGGTTCACTGCTAGCTTAGCTACAAGTTAGCATCAAACACAACAAAGGCTGTCAGTTGAATGGTGTTTTAAGCTAACGTTAGCATCAATCAACCATAGATAGCTGCAACGTTTCGGAAATGATTTCCATCTTCTGTTATTGTTTATATAGAGAAAACTTTATCATTTCATGGATTTCACTAATTTCACTATGACACTTATGTCGTAAACCATTTTAATCTGAGCATGCGCGACTCACAACTGGGAGTGACAGGCTCAAAACAGCACGTTGCTTCCACGGCAGCATAATGAGAGTCCCTACATGTAAACACAAGCAGACCAAGAGCCTGGGTTTTGGTCTGGGCCTGGGCCTGGGCCTTGGTCTGGGTCTGGGTCTGGGCCTGGGCCTGGGCCTGGGCCTGGGCCTGGGCCTTGGTCTGGGTCTGGGTCTGGGTCTGGGTCTGTCCCAGGTTTCTGCCTAAAAGGAGTTTTTCCTCTCCTCTGTGGCCCTGTTGCTTGCTCTGGAGGAAACTACTAGACCTGTTGGGTCCTTGTAAATCCTGGAGTGTGGTCTATCTGTAAAGGGTCTCCAGATAACTCTTGTTATGAATTGATACGATAAATAAAATGGAAATTGAAATTGAAATTGAAACGCTCGACGGGACCTTTAAGTGCAACAGTTTTCATGTTTTTGTGTGTTTTACAGACGGAAAGACACGGACCAAAGACAAGTACCGGGTGGTGTACACCGACCACCAGCGCCTGGAGCTGGAGAAGGAGTTCCACTACAGCAAATACATCACCATCCGAAGGAAGGCGGAGCTCGCCACAACGCTCGGCCTGTCAGAGAGACAGGTACGCAACACTGAAGGGGGATTACAGATTTGTTTTTTTAGGCATTTTGCATTTTAGGCCTTTATTTTGAAAGGATAGCTGAAGAAATGAAAAAGGGAGGAAGAGGGTGGATGACATGCAGCGAAGGGCCGCAGGTCGGAGTCGAAACCCGGCACCCTGCGCTGAGGAGTGAACCCCCATCGTCCCAGACTCATCTGTCCTCGTCCCAGACTCATCTGACCCCCCCAGACTCATCTGAACCCCCCAGACTCATCTGTCCTCGTCCCAGACTCATCT
>NC_048419.1:25584821-25585979 GCF_013103735.1 Etheostoma cragini | reverse complement strand
CATATCTCCACCAGACTCCATGTAAATAATCACTACTTTTAGCGTGTATAGAGCAGCATATCTCCACCAGACTCCAGGAAACGTCAGGAAAGTGACAAAAGTGTCGAAAAGAAAACCAAATAGCTTTACATTTATATTTATACCCAGAAAAACCCAAGTTGCTGGTCAATGGGTTAACAGGAAGATAAAGCCAGCGATGGGAGTGATAAGAAGGGCTTAGCTTAGCTTAGCTTAGCATAAAGACTGGCGGCTCTGTGCAAAAATGACCAAATATTACATGAGAACCTGAACGCAGCAGTTCGTGAACCTCTCTCTCTGGATAGGCTTTTCCGTTTTTTGTCATTTCATTTGATGTTATGTTAATTGTTTTGATGTTTTGCGACTCTGCATATGTTTTTGTCACGTTTAGCTAAATTTTTCTGAGGTTTTTGACAATTTTTCTAATGTTTTGTTGATTTTTCTGACGTTTTTGTCACATTTTTCTACATTAAGTAGGGTTTTCCTGATGTTTTTCTCATTTTTATTTGACATTTTGGTCAATTTCTCTGACGTTTTTTGTCCAATTTTCATATGTTATGTCGACTTTTCTGATGTTTTGTACCTGAACGCAGCGGTACGTGAACCTCTCTCTCTGTGTCTCTGAGACAGAATGAAGAGCTTTTTGATTTATTTTCATTAGCGTCTCTCAGCTCCTTCATCTGCAGAAAGTCGACAGTTTGGACAGATGTACCCTCCCCCCCCCCCCCCCCCCCCCCCTTCCAGAAACTAAAATGTTTGAGTTTTAATTCCCCCCTGGTGAGCGCTTAGAGGACAGACGCCGTGTGTGTTTAAAGACACATCACTTATTTAAGCTGTTGTGTGTTCAGTGTTAATATTGAATCAGAGCGTGTTAAAGAGAGCTGAAGGCCTTTTAATTAAAGGGTGACTTTGGTATTTTTCAAACTGGACCCCGTTATATACGCATGCATTTGTGTCTAAGTGACTAATGTGAACAAAAATCTTTAAAATCACTACAGGACTGAGCGAGAACGCTGCAGCCGGGAACCGGGGCTACAGGACAGATGTTCAGCGTCCGCTACCTTCTGTTGTTGCCGCTGACAACCTCAGATTATTATTCTAAGTGTCTGACAACATTATGGGATGGATCCCTACAGAGAT
>NC_048419.1:25583026-25584721 GCF_013103735.1 Etheostoma cragini | reverse complement strand
ATATATATATATATATATATATATATATATATATATATATATAGCCTATATAATTACTCTATTCTTAATTTAAGAAAGTATTTTTCCTGCAAACTACCAAACAAGCTTTGAGTTTATTTCCGTATAATTTTGTTTTTAAAGATTTATTTAATATATTTTTAACTACAGATTAATATAATCTTTAATGAGGCGACAAATTAGTGAAAAAACAAAAAAATATGAAAAACATTGTGAAAATAAAATAAGAAAACATTATTTTTAAAAACAATTTAAAAAAGCAAAAAAAAAACGTGAAAAAAATGTCGAAATAAAACGCCCATAATTTGGAAAAGGTAAGAAAATATCAAAAAATGTATTTATTTATAGTTTAACTATATGTACTACATATATATGTATATATATATATATATATATATATATATATATATATATAGTACATATATTGCATCACTCAGTTTAACTGATATTTTTCCTGCATTGAATATAATCTTGTTTTTTATTATTATATTTTAAACATTTATATATATTTATATATATTTATGTATTAATACATAATATTTTGATGTATATGAAGCTTAACGTGTACTTTATGTCGTAACTTAGTATTTTATCCTCCTTAGTGCAGATGTTGACCATCTAACACGTCTTTTATACTTTATGTATAAATACTTCATAATATACTATTTTATATCTGACTTTATTTTAAATATTTATATATTTATTATTTACATTTTATTCTGTTTCTTTCAACTTCGTGTTTTCTTCTTTGATCTTTTGGTTTTTCTCGGTCCGAATTATTAAAAAAAACTTCACTAAGCAACAATTTTTTTTTTTTTTTCTGCACATTTTAGTTGTTTTGATGTATTTCCTCCAACATTTTAAAGCTTTTTCCTCATTTTTTGTCACTTTTTTCAAAGTTCTTTCATCTTTTTTTGTTTTTCTGCGTCAAAATCTTTATTTAAAACTCGTTGAGACGCTTTTCTCACTTAACCAAAGTTCTTTATTGATTTTTTTTAAGCTTTCTCCGACAGTTCTCGTCACTTTTTGACATTTTCTAAATTTTCCCCAAGATCGTTGTCGATTTTTTTTTTTTGGGACATTTTTGGGACATTTTTGTTGCTTTTTTAAACCTTTTTCATCTTAACAACGTCTTTGTCAAAATTTTCGGCGTTTTTTGGGACGTAGTTTTTCTGGGTCCAAATCTTAAATCAAAACCTAAAAACAACAAACCGTTTTTCTCAGTTTCCCGAAATTCTCTGTTGAATCCTTTTGACATTTTTGTTGTTTTTTTTGAATTTTTTGAAGCTTTCTCCGACATTTGTCGTCACTTTGTCGATTATTTCTCCGTTTTTTTTGACGTTTTTGTTGTTTTCCCCAAATTTCTCTCACTTTGTTCAGTGTTCTTAAATCCTGTTCTTTCTTAAAATGCTATAAAATTAAAGAAAACACCCAAATGTAATGATGAAGTGACCCAATCATTAATTCTATTTGTAAGGAGCGTCGCATGGAACCATCATCGGGATCTTTTGGGACATTTGGGATCATAGAAACCCAAATTTCTGACATAGAAGCTTTTAGAAAATGAAGAGTTCATCTGAATGTTGCAGAACATCAAACTCTTCTAAACATTGAGTTTTACCAACATTAAAAATAAAAATAGCCCATATATATACATATATATAGCCTATATATATA
>NC_048419.1:25582048-25582926 GCF_013103735.1 Etheostoma cragini | reverse complement strand
GTTAAAATACAGGGGCATAAGTATACACCCCCCTATGTTAAAATACAGGGGCATAAGTATACACCCCCTATGTTAAAACAGGGGCATAAGATCTGGTCTTGGTGTTCAGCAGGGACCATGTCCCATGTCACAACCAAAACATTAAAACAGAGTTATGTGTTTCACAAACACACGTGATGGACAATTGCCGAAAAACCCACATGGGGCTTGGTAATAAGCGGCGATCTCCATGGAAACAGTTGTATTTAACAGTTTAAGAACGTTCATTCATTATTTTGTAAAACGCGGCGTCGATCCATCGAGAGGATTTCAGACTTTCAACCACAACACGAAAAAATGAAAATGGGAAATCCAAAGCGAGAGAGTTTTTACGGCGGTGATGCTCGGCGTTAATGAGGAACAACATCCTCGCTCTTATCTCCGGGGTCGAAGGTTCAGCCGGCTGTAAAATAGATAAAAATATTTAAAATAAATCACCTGTTTACCGATGAACTTTAGAAACAGAAGATGTGAAACTTCGGCTTGTAAAACGCAGAGTTGTTTTATTATCACATGTTGATTTTTCATCATGTTTTTACCAGACTTTGATATTTGTTAAATGGGAAAATGGCTTGGAAAACCAAAGTGGTTGGTTAGGCACACGCACACAGACACACACACACACTACACTTTTACAGACACACACACACACACACACACAAACACACACACACACAAACAAACACACCCACACACCCACACACAGCCACATTTACACAGACACACACACACACGGACGTACACACACCAACTTTCTCTCTCACACACTCTCACAAACACACACACACACGCACACACTCACACAAACACACACACAAACACACACACACACGCACACA
>NC_048419.1:25577865-25581910 GCF_013103735.1 Etheostoma cragini | reverse complement strand
AATCTCTCTCTCACACACACACACACACACACACACACACACACACACACACACACACCACTGAAAGAGTTATAATCAGACGGGGCGGCGGCCATTTTAGGGCCCATTTTATCTCTTCAAAACAAAATGGCTGACAGCCTAACGGCCCGCGTCGTCTACAAGGACTTATAAAGACATTATAATCCAAATAGCAGCGAAAAAAACATTAATAATACACACGTTTTTAAAAAGATTTGCCCAAATCTTTTACTTTTTCGTCATGTTTAACCCTCGTATTGTCTCCCGTCGACCAGCGTTTAGTTTTTCTGGCTCAGAATCTTAAATTAAATCCTCCTTTGTTAATTTTTGGGGACATTTTTGTTGTTATTTTGATTTTTGGAAGCTTTCTTTGACATTTGTTGTCACTTTTGGGCGTTTTCTAACTTTTCCTGAAGGTCTTTCTCTTTATACACAATGTCATTGTTGATTATTTCTGCGTTTTAGTTGTTTTTTTCCTACATTTCTCTAACTTTTTTCAGTAAATATTTTCTTAAAATGCTATGAAATTAAATAAAACACCCAAATTAAATGACAAAAGTGAAGTGATCAGTTATTCAACGTGTGAGGAGCGTCGTATGGATCCATCCACGTTGTTTTTTTTTACAATCTGGTTGAAGGAAACCCAAATTTCTGATTTAGACATTTAGACAAACGGGTCAAATTTGGGGGGAGGAATTGAAAGCGCCCCTTTTGTTAATATTTTCCATAAAATGACTTACATATGAAATGTTTTGTTTTTGTTTTGTTGTTCCTCCGCGTTGGACGGATGGAAAATGGCCGCCAGGAACTAATTTGGCAGGTTTTTTTACCAATTTCCCATAATGCAATTCAAAGTGTAAAGTAACAGAAAAATACCCGTGAATCACGTACTAGGGTCATTTCCTGTGTACATATACCAGGGCTGTAGGACTCGAGTCCAATCTTGGATTGAGTCCAGACTCAAGACCGTTGTTCTGTGGACTCGGATTTGTCTCTGCCTCGGCCGCTGGTCTTGTCAGATCTGGCTTTTGGGCTTTAGGTCTGGACCGGGTCCAGGTGTCCCAAAGTGAAACCCAATTTGATTGTCTTGAGTCTGTCATGCATAAGACCTTTTCCTGTCTTGGACTCGGTCTTGACTCAGACTCGAATCTCTTTGAACTTGGTCTTGAACGCAAGCCTCTTTGGACATGGTCTTAGACTCAAAACCTCTCTGGACTCGGTCTTGGACTTGGACTCAAACCTCTTTGGACTCAAACCTCTATGGACTCGAACCTCTTTGGACTTGGTCTTGTCTTGGACTCAACTAGTCCTGGTCTTGGACTTCTCTTGGACCCAACTAAGGTGGTCTCGACTCCAGCCCTGACAGATACCACGGACGTTTCTCCGAGCGTGGCTGGACCTCCAGACGCCGTACCGCCACCTCAAGCAGATCCTAAAAAACAGTTCTCAGCCAATCAGAGGAGGTTTACGGCCTCGTCTTCGAGTCACGACACTCGGAGCAAATAAAAAGGAAAAGGCAACCAAGCGAGCAAATAACTCTCGCCGGCGTCCATAAACCCTCGGGACAACCGTGTCCCTCCAGACTTATACAGCCGCGCATTTATGGGCCATTTTACCCATAAACCTCCATTTACAATAGCCTAACTGGCCTAATACCCCGCGTTGGCCGCGCTGATTGTGGATAAACAGAGCGGTCGTAAAGGACCGGTAGCGCTGGGAAGAGTAGATAATACTGGAGACATGACGGGGGACTACTGGTATTCCCCCGAGGACGGGGGGGGGGGGGCTCGCGGGACCCAGCAGGGGATCCTCAGTGGAGGATTGCCATGTTGTAAAATAAAATCTATCAAAATATATTAAAGATCTGAGAATGTTTCTGAAAAACAAATTTGGCAACAAGATGAAAAAATTCTGTAAAATATTTCAGAAATTGTGGAGTAATTAGAAATTTAGAAAAAGTAAAAAGAATATTGAAATAAAACCGTTTAGAAAATTATAGATCGTAAAAAGCTACTGTTGACACACAGAAGTTAATTTATAAATTGGAAAACGATTGGGCAACAAAATAAGAACTTATAGAGTAAAAGAAAATTAAAGAATTATTAAAAAAATATATTTAAACAGAAATTAATTAATATATATAGAAACAAAACATTGGGCAACAAAGTAAAATAATTATGTAAAATATTTTAGAAATTATGGAGTAAATAAAAGTAAAAAAATAATGTAAAAAAATATATTTAGGCTAATTAAACTATTTAGAAAATTAGAGATCTAGAAATTTTGCTGTTGACAGACAAAAAATATTAAATAAATTGGAACAAAAAATTGGGCAACTAAATAAAAAATGAAGTAATTTATTTTAGAAATTATGCAGTGAATAAAAATTTCAAAATAATAAAAAGAAAATTAAAATAAAATAATATTGAAAGTTATAGATCTAAAACTGTTACTGTTGACAGACAGAAATAAATAAATAAATAAATAAAAAAAGAAAATGGGCAACAAAGTAAAAAAATTCAATAAAATATTTTAGAAAATATGGATTTACATTTTTTTGTGAAATGAAATTATTTAGAAAATAATAGATCTGTTGTTTGTGTTATGAATTATAAACATGAGCAAAATTAATAAATATGCTACATAATAAATAAAATTGGTTCATGAAATAAGAAAATTAAGTGAAATATTTTATAACTTAAGGAGAAAATAACATGAAAAACAAAGTAAATAATTTAAAAAATACATTAATTGTATAGATGTAAAATAAAACGACAGAATTAAAAGCAAGTCTTTCAAGTATTTAAATTAATTTAAAAAAATTAAAAAGCAGATTGTTAATGATTTTGTCTGGGATGTCACACTGCTTATGTGTAAATAAAAATAAAAGAAATACGTAATTATATATTTATTATTATTTACTATATTACAATTTATAGACGAGCAGCAGAAACAAAAGCAGTTTTTACAAATACATTTCCTCCAAATCTGCCTATTTAAACAAAGGATTATGAGAAAAAATGTAAACATATTTAAAAATAGGACAAAAATGAAATAAAATAAACGAGAGAGGTTCGTTATGACGGCGTTTTGAGGGTTTTATGAACGGAGAAATTATCAGACGATGGTCTCCAATTACAGCTGTGAGATAAAGCCCCAATAACCTACACACACACACACACACACACTCACACACACACACACACACACAGACACACACACAGACACACACACACAAACACACACACACACACAAACACACACACAGAAGTGTTTCCAAATGTGTCCGGGTTAGGGGGAGACGTAGCAGAAGAAGTAGTTTCAAGGCCCATTCGGAGACAGGAACAGGTGTGTGTGTGTGTGTGTGTGTGTGTGCGTGTGTGTGTGTGTGTGTGTGTGTGTTACTGTGTGTGTGTGTGTGTGTGTGTATGTGTGTGTGTGTGTTACCTCTCCCCTCATTAACCTTCGTCCTGGTGATAATGTCGGAGGTTTCGACACAACTGACTCCGCCTGGTTCATGTTGGCAAACAGCCAAGATAGTCGTCTTCTTCTTCTTCTCCTTCTCCTTCTTCTCCTTCTTCTTCTTCTCCTTCTCCTTCTCCTTCTTCTCCTTCTTCTTCTTCTCCTTCTCCTTCTTCTCCTTCTTCTTCTTCTCCTCCTCCTCTCTGCAGCTGCCTGCACGTAGAATCACAACACATAGATCTGCAGATTTACAGTCCGTTATTATCTTTCCAGGAGCTCGTTATCTCTCTTTCATCATTTAGTTTTAAAGTTCTGTCACCTATCTCTCTCTCACACACACACTCTCACACACACACACACACACACACACACACACACACACACACACACACATACAGATACACACTATATAACATTAACTCATGTAAACAGTCACTAGTTAACGAGTTGTATATGACGCTCGTGTCCTCGTTTTGACACAATCACACCACAAAATACAGAAAGAAATCAGTTTGAATTGTAGATATATATATATATATATATATATATATATATATATATATAT
>NC_048419.1:25573631-25577765 GCF_013103735.1 Etheostoma cragini | reverse complement strand
ACACAAATGACTTCTTTTGGTTATTTACTGAATTGAGTATTTATTTTGTTAGGTTATGTACATATGTGTGTGTGTGTATGTGTGTCTGCGCGTATGTCTGTGTGTGTGTGTGTCTGTGTGTGTGTGTGTGTAGCCTTATTGTGTCTTTTATGTGATTTTACGGCAGCAGACTAAACTAAATACCCATCAGTGTAAAACAATAAATCCATAAAGACGAGATTATTCGTCTTCCGGTCCGCGGGGGGGCTCGGGTAGTCCCGATACTGGTACAAAACCATCAAAGAAAAACACATTAAAATGCTATAAGATTACATAAAACACAAAAAACTGCTTCATCCATGTTATTTTTAGGCAATTTGGTTGAAAGAAATCCATATTTCTGATTTAAAACACTTACAAATGAACCTGCAGGCGTTTGACAGTGAAGGCCTTTATTTCTACATCTCTGTGTTTTATTTTGTTAATGTATTCATGTAAAATTTAGCTATTTATGTATAACAATGGCAGCTTTTGGCCTCCATATTATTACAGGCGATCAAAAGGAATTTAGTGTCAAACTGAATTCTGGTTTTACAAACTTTCCTAAAGAAATGAATTAAATATGTGTTGTGCGTTAAGTTAGAGTTTTTCTTAATGGAGTCTGGTTCCTCACAGCTCACCGTGACGTTGTCTCACTGCTGCTGTCTTGGATTCATCAGTGTAATAATATAAGTTACTTAATTACAGCAACACTGAACATCTGTGTAAACTGGATGTCACTTATTAAAATGACTGCATCACAATGAAAAAAAAGTAAAGCGTTTTGAAGTTTCCAATCCCGGTAACAAGACAGCAGAAGGCAGCCCGCTGCACCAAACTCCATAGAAAAAAAGCTTGATTTAAGAAAATATCTGAAAAAAGACAGAATATTTACTAAGATGACAATAAAGACTTGTTTACAGATAATAATGAGCTGCCGGGAAGGATATCTGGCAATGATAAGTTATCATAATATGATAATTTCTTACAGATTACGTGAAAATAACCTATTATGATAAATGTTCAAAGCTCAGGTTAGGCCTGTTTAAGGCCCTCATGTTGTCCTCGGGTCAACTTTCACCCGTTTTCAGGTTTTTCATTTAAAACAAAATGGGCCGTGGACTTAAGCTGAGAATGTCAATGTTAGAAATATCAAATAACTTTGGAAAAAACATCCAAAAAGGACCCGCAGCGTTGAAAAAGTGACATAAAATGTCAGAAAAAGCAATAACTTGTTTTCATGATTGACGGGACGACAACACAAGGGTTAACAATTAAGAAGGTAAAAACTAAACTACAGGACGACGTGGACGCCTGTCAAATGTGTAGGCTATATTAAATAATTTTGTGAATTGTGTTGATCTGTCTACCTGGTGTGTTAGCGCCATCTTGTGGCGATCAGAGGTACTGAAGCACCACGGTGATGAAATGATAGAAGACAGGAGATAGAAGATAGTTATTTTTCTTTAAGGGGGCTTTTCATCCATCTCGTTTGGTTCAGCTTGAGCTTCACAGACACAAATCACCAATAAAAGGTTTTTTAAACAAAACTACACAGCTGGACACGTTGCCATAGTAATGTTATCCGAAAATAGGGAGAAAGCATTAACATCTGTGACCAAGGGAAATGTATGTCTGTTGACTTGGTGTGTTGACGCCTGCGCAGTAGGCCCGTGTCGGCATCGACATGTCCTCCCTTACGTCCGCAGTAGAGTGATAGTTCATTTCGTGTATTATTTTAGTTAACCTTTTCAGAAGGGTAGTTACCCTAGTTACCCTTTTGGAAAAGAGTAACTAATGTTAAATAACATTAAGAAAAACAACAGATATCTCGTTTTTCAAAACAATGTGGGAAGGACTGCCCAATGAATTTGACGCCTGCGCAGTAGGCTATAACCGTGTTGGCCATGTCCTCTCTTACGTCCGCAGATAAGACGTAAATACAGCCGGTTGGAGACGTTCAGCTCATTCGTTTCGACGATCTCATCACCGATATAACCAACAATGTCCGGAAGAGGAAAAGGCGGGAAGGGGCTCGGTAAAGGAGGCGCCAAGCGGCACCGGAAGGTTCTCCGTGATAACATCCAGGGCATCACCAAGCCCGCCATCCGCCGCCTGGCTCGCCGCGGCGGCGTTAAGCGGATCTCCGGTCTCATCTACGAGGAGACCCGAGGCGTGCTCAAGGTCTTCCTGGAGAACGTGATCCGTGACGCAGTGACGTACACCGAGCACGCCAAGAGGAAGACGGTGACCGCCATGGACGTGGTCTACGCGCTGAAGAGGCAGGGCCGCACCCTGTACGGCTTCGGAGGATAAACCACGACCATCACGACCTGGCAACACAACGGCTCTTTTAAGAGCCACACACACCACTTCTAAAGTCACGCTTCCTTACGTCATTAATTACCGACATTATTTAGGCTGGCAGATAAATCCGTAGGCAGTTGGGGTGGGAACCGAAGGGTCGCCGGTTCAAGTCCCCGTAGCGACGGAGTGTGGACTGGTAGCTGTAAACATGCCACGCCCCCTAGCGCCGAGGTTACACACCACATGCTGCAGACTGCTTTAACACACTCCTTTTAAATTATTTTTAATAAAGTCTGCTGTCTTTCTGTTAAATTAAAGACATTGTGTGAAAAACATGTTTACAAATGTTTTTTCTTCTTAAAAAATCAGTTTTACATTCATATGATTTTCATTTCTGGTAATTTAAGGGTGAGGCTGAAAGTTAAGGCCAAACCATTTATACTATGTAATACTACTACTACTACTACAACAACGTGCATTTTAAGTGTAGAATACTCTACATTTAATATATTTAACATATCTAACTTCCTTACCTTGCTGTCGGTCTGTCCTTTCCTCCAGTTCACGTTCTCTCTCTGTCTCGCTGTTATATACAGATATGTATTTTATATATTTCGGTTATTAAAGTTTCCTCTCGTCTCCACGGTAAACGGACGCAGTTTACAGAATATATATAAATGTAAAAGGAACAATAACAATATGGGATATACTTCATTAACTAGCGGATTAATTGTCCACGCTTTATGTTGAACAGCCGTGCAGTATTGAGGTAAAAACAGCAACTTAACTGATCTCTTCTCTGATTGGACGATCACAGTTACGCTCCCTCTGGCCAATCACGAAGCAGCTAGCACTAACTCATTGCCCTAGGCTCATTTTCTGTGATGAACATATAAAATAAACTTATTTTCAATGACTGCACGAGGTACAATCCCCCCCCCCCCCCATTCACAAGATTGATCATATGACCATAGATGTGATCTCAAAGGAGTAAATGGCACATATGAACCATAAATGATGTACGTATCATTGGTAATGGAGTAAATTTACATAAATGGTGATGTCTATATTGATTTAAAAGTCTAATAAGTCGGGAACATTGGCCATGTAGGCGATTAAAAACATGAATAAGGACTAATATGCAACTTCATTTTACACAATGCAGCCGGTCTTTCCTTCAGTTAAGGGTCCTTGTTTCACCCGGTGGTGTCTTCCCATGAACCATGTTATCCTTCTGGGACAACACTTAAAAAGAGGATCCTTTTTGTGCTTTTGACTCTTTTTAGAAACGTTTTTGTGGCTTTTTTTCATTCATGGTCGATAAACCTAAGTTAATTGGTATTATATCTAATTTTATTGTTTTCGAAAAGCAAATTAGGAACTATTTTGACTAATAGTTATGATTAAAGGATATTGAGGGAATTCCATACACACTCTCGCTTCTGATTGGACGATAACAGTTACGCTCAGGCTGACCAATGAGCGAGCAGCTGTGCCTATATAAACCCAGAGCGGCGGCTTCAGAGTTACTTTCTTTCTAACCACTGAAGAGAATATGTCTGGAAGAGGGAAAACGGGCGGCAAAGCCAGAGCTAAGGCAAAGACCAGGGGCGTTTCTCAATACCAAGTAAGCAAAGAACGGACTTGTGTTCTTGGGGAGACCGTACTTGCTAGCTGTACCTGGAAGAGTGTACTCGCGAGTTCAGAAGCACACAAAACACTGTTGACGGGTTTGAGACGAAGCGTTCTTCCTGTTATTGCGCAACACCCCCAGCATAGAGGGGCTGCCACTTTATAGTTAGCTTTGAT
>NC_048419.1:25572091-25573531 GCF_013103735.1 Etheostoma cragini | reverse complement strand
TCGCTCAGGGCGGCGTGCTGCCCAACATCCAGGCCGTCCTGCTGCCCAAGAAGACCGAGAAGCCCGCCAAGAAGTAGAGCCCGGAACCGGCTTCACCCAAACCAACAAAGGCTCTTTTAAGAGCCACTCACATCCAACTAAAGACCAATCCTTTTACATGTTGTGAACTATCCTAAAAACAAAACAATAAATGTGAAAATTCCATTGTTCCACTATTTTTAGCTACTTAATCCTTGTATTTAAATGAGATCTTACAGGATCAACACCAAAAACTGAACAAGAGCTATCTCCAGTACAAGATACTGCGTTTTCCTGATTAGTACTGCAAATGTTTTCGGCCATTACATGTTAAAGTAAAACATCCGTTCCCTCTTTATGAAGCCACCCAGGATGAGCAGTACACTCATTTGTTGTAAAGGTCTGCACTTAAATATCTCTTAAAATGGCCTACGTATGGAAAAATAACAGTTTATACTACATAAATAGTATGAGACAGTATCGTTTGAGGAGTGTTTTAAAGCAAATAACGTTAGCATAGATACAGGTAAGGCATCATTATTATTATCGTTATTTTATATTTTTGTAAGCTGCTGCAGGCATGTTCAACTTCCTTGCAGGGTCATCCCATAAGCATTAATAAAGAGTCTAAAGTAGGCATATGTATGAAAATATAGTTGGCAATATACATAAAACATTGTGAGACATTATCATTTAAGGACTGTTACTCCGATGTGAACATACTGCCTGATCACTACACGTATTGTTTATGAGGCCAACCTTTCACACAGGATAAACTGTAAATGCAAAGAAATGTAACTCCATTGCAAGATACTGTATGACTGTTTGGTACATCTTGGTAGCCTATTAATGCACATTAATTATATATAATTAATAGGCAAACAATACGTGTACTGATCAGGCAGTTTGTTCACATCGGAGCAACAGTGAATGTAAACCATATGAATATGAATGTGAACCATATGAATGTAAAACTGATTTTTGAAGAAGAAAAAACATTTGTAAACATGTTTTTCCACACATTGTCTTTAATTTAACAAAAGACAGCAGACTTTATTAAAAAGGAGTGTGTTAAAGCAGTCTGCAGCATGTGGTGTGTAACCTCGGCGCTAGGGGGCGCTGTTTCTTTCCTTCACTACTTGATATAGAACAACGACCACATGGAGTTTTAACTCTACATTTAATTCATTTGTTAGCATCATCACAGACCCTCATTTGCGTACGAATACGTAATTTATTCTCTTTTGCCTTGCTCAAGAGCATTTGGCAGCACCCAGGACGTTACGTGGCATGTTTACAGCTACCAGTCCACACTCCGTCGCTACGGGGACTTGAACCGGCGATCCTTCGGTTCCCACCCCAACTGCCTACGGATTTATCTGCCAGCCTAAATAATGTCGGTAATTAATGACGTAAGGAAGC
>NC_048419.1:25561322-25571991 GCF_013103735.1 Etheostoma cragini | reverse complement strand
ATTTACGTCTTATCTGCGGACGTAAGAGAGGACATGGCCAACACGGTTATAGCCTACTGCGCAGGCGTCAAATTCATTCAGTGTCCAGCTGAAAGTTGACCCGAGGACAACATGAGGGCCTTAAACAGGCCTAACCTGAGCTTTGAACATTTATCATAATAGGCTATTATCATGTAATCTGTAAGAAATTATCATTGCCAGATATCCTTCAAGTCTTTATTGTCATCCTAGTATTCTGTCTTTTTTCAGATATTTTCTTAAATCAAGCTTTCTTTCAATTGAGTTTGGTGCAGCGGGCTGCCTTCTGCTGTCTTGTTACCGGGATTGGAAACTTCAAAACTCTTTACTTTTTATTCATTGTGATGCAGTCATTTTAATAAGTGATATCCAGTTTACACAGATGTTCAGTGTTGCTGTAATTAAGTAACTTATATTATTACACTGATGAATACAAGACAGCAGCAGTGAGACAACGTCATGGTGAGCTGTGAGGAACCAGACTCCTTTAAGAAAAACTCTAACTTAACGCACAACACATATTTAATTCATTTCTTTAGGAAAGTTTGTAAAACCAGAATTTAGTTTGACACTAAATTCCTTTTGATCGCCTGTAATAATATGGAGGCCAAGAGCTGCCATTGTTATACATACATACTCAATTTGACATGAATTCATTAATAAAATAAAACACAGATGTGGAAATAAAGGCCTATAGATATATCATATAACATTCGTTTAATATAGTGGGCCTGTGTATATATAGTTTTTAATACATATATATATACATATATATATATATACACACATATATATATACATATATACATATATATACATATATATACACATATATATATATATATAAATAAAAAGTACGGTTTGCACTACTTCTGTAGTATAGTAGGCCTCTGTATGAGATACACTGTATATAAACTACATATTTTGTAATTGGCCGATTTTTGTAAATTTTGTAATTCATAAACTAGTGGGAGTCAGTATCGTTTGAGGAGTGTGCTCGGTCAGAGTGAGTGCATGGCTCTTAAAAGAGCCGTTGTGTGACCGTTAGCTGGTCTGGTGGGTGGAGGAGGTCTAAGCCCTCTCTCCGCGGATGCGCCGGGCCAGCTGGATGTCTTTGGGCATGATGGTGACCCTCTTGGCGTGGATGGCGCACAGGTTGGTGTCCTCGAACAGGCCTCAATAACTGCACAAAACCTTCTCTAACAGGAGAGGGAGGCATTGTCTGGATTTTAAAAACTCTTCAAAGTAAAATCGAGTGATTGGTTGATTTACACATACACAGACACACAAACACCCATGATTAAACCACTAATCATCCTCGACCTCTTTCCTTCTTGTCTTAATGTGGCAGAACTAAACCTCCCATTAGTGGGACTCACAAGACACCCACAAAAAATGTAGCACATCCGACAGGAAAGATTACAGTAGCTACTCTTCACCAGACACACCAAAAAAAACACACAAACACACAGACCCAAAACACAATTCAGAGACACAACACACAGAGTAGGCTACTCTTCACCAGTAGATTAAAGTGTTATTATAGAACAATGGAAATCTGATGTAAAGTTGTAGGAAAGCAGCTCTTAGGAGAGTCTGTGGCGGCTCTTAAAAGAGCCTTTTGGGGGACCGAGGGCAGGTTGAAGAGCCGCTTCACTTCTTGGACTTCTTCGCTGCAGCTTTCTTCACCGGGGTATTCTTCTTCGCGACCTTTTTAGGAGCAGCCTTCTTGGGAGTGGACTTCACTGCTGGCTTCTTGGCCGCTTTCTTCACAGGAGACTTCTTAGCTGCTGGTTGCTTAGCGACGGGTTTCTTAGCAACCGTCTTCTTCACTGCGGTTTTCTTGGCGGCCGTTTTCTTCACTGCGGTTTTCTTAGCGGCTGTTTTCTTCTGCGGGGACTTGGCAGCAGGTTTCTTCACTTTCACGGGAGTTTTCTTGCCCGTTTTGGCAACTTTAGGTTCAGCCTTGGGGAGCTTGAAGGACCCGGAAGCGCCGATCCCTTTGTTCTGGACCAGCTTTCCGTCGGTCACCAGCTTCTTCACCGCGGTGTTGATGCGCTTGTTGGCCTTTTCCAGGTCGATGCCCTTGGTGGCCAGCGTCTTTTTGATGGCCGGAAGCGACGTGCCTTTACGGTCCTTGGCCTCGGTCACGGCGTCGAGGATGAGCTTCGGGAGGGAGGGCCCGTCGCTCTTAGCCCGCGGAGCTCCCTTCTTCTTGGGGGCTTTGGCCGGGGCTTTAACCGCGGGAACCGCTGGAGCTTCTTCCGCCATGTTTCTGTTTCTCTGTCGCGTTACAGTCTGCAGTGTTCCCGCTCGCGCGCGAGGCGGGACTTATACCGCCCATGAGAGCCGTGGAGAGTCAACCCACAGCCGCTCCGCTGCCCTGCTGAAAATGTGGCGACATTTTGTGTTTTCTCTTCCACATTTTGGGGGTAAAATTCATAGAAAAGAAACGTTTTAAAACACAATAGTTGTTGTCGCGGTGAGGAAACCTTCTCCCCTTCCCACTGAGCTCATGTATGGCGACGAGGAATCGTTAATTCGATTACAGGAGGCTTCAAACCTCTCGGATACACTGTGATTTTGGACTACTCATAGCGAGTTTTCTTCACATTTTATCTTTAGAAATATCTAAAAATGATGTGTATTACATGTGAGAGTGGTCTTTCGGTAAGCAGACACATGTTAGGTTCGAATAAAAGAGAAATATCTGCATCAATGTGTTTTATTTAGCTTAAATTAGAAAAGTTTTCAGTGGTGGTAAACACAGGGTGCTGGGTGTGGATCTAGGCGTTACCTGACATTGGTTTATCCCCTGGCATTGATCCATAACATGTTGGATATTGATCCATAACATGTTGGATATTGATCCATAACATGTTGGATATTGATCCATAACATGTTGGATGTGGATCCATAACATGTTGGATTGGACATGATGGGCCTCCAAACACAGGTTTATTATACTATACTGAGATTGATATAACTGCCACCAGCTGTAGATGCCTCGAAATCTTTTTCTATCATGACCTTGTCCCTGTCATTCATAACAAGCCGATCTAATCAATGTGTAAGTTTATAGAAATGCAAAGAAAATGTGGGATTGCAAAAGTTGTTAAATATGACAAAAACAGGATTCAGGATTTCTTTATTGTCATACCACACTACACTGTAGTATGACATTACGTGCAAAGTTCACAGCTTAACAGAATACAGTACAGAAACACTTAAAACACCGTGGAAAAGTTATTAGTTATATGAATTAAAATAAATAAATGCTTATATATGTGTGCAGAGCATGTAGAGGGATAAAACGAAAGCTTCAGATTGTATTGTAGTTTTATGGAAGACAGTCTCTGGTTTGAGCATGTTATGTTTTTATATAATATTTAGCCTTCTGTAGGGTTTTATAATCTTGTTTTGCTTAAATTTAAAAGCATAAATTTTAATGAGGAACTTTCTCAAGATAATTAGTTTGTATCTCAACATAATGAATTACTTTCTCCAAACGATGAGAAGCTGTAAACACTCAATGCAATCCATTTAAATGTACTTTACATGAAAGAAGAGTTTAAGGAACTGATTACCCTAAATAATGGTAATAATAATAATAATCTGGGCTCATTATACATTAAACTGTTATGCACAAACTCTTCAATATGAATTAAAATCCCACTTCTTTGAAAAGGGCTCTTAACCCTTGTGTTGTCTTCCTGTCAAAATTGAAAACCAACAGTTTTGAGGCTTTTAGGCATTTGATTTTTTTTTTTTTTTTTACATTTTTGTCACTTTTTTTGGCATTTTCAACACTACATGAACCTAACTTATTAACTTTAGTTTTACAGTTATTTATAGAATCTACAGGTGCTGCTTATATAATTAGAAAATCATGAAAAAGTTGATTTATGTTGGTAATTCCATTCAAGAAATGAAATGTGTTCATTATAGTTATTCATCACACACACACAGTATATATTTCAAATGTCAATTTCTTTTAATTGAGATGATTATAACTGCATGTAATTACTAACAAATCAACCTTTTCATGATTTCCTAATTATATGACCAGCAAATGGATGGTCAATAAATCTCATTTATAGGAAATTATACCTAATGTTTGAGTTAGAAAAGCAGAAATTAGGAATTAATGAGACTAAAATTGAAGGAATGGATGTTGATGATAATCACAGACTGGAATATGTCAACTTTTACTCAATACTATTTCAAAAACACTTCCATTTGTTTTACAATGCTATAAAATTGAATAAGACGCCCCAAAATGAATGAAAGTAGAGATTTGTACTTGGCAAAGAGCGTTGGGTGGAATCAATCATGTTATTTTGGGGAATTATAAAGAACATTGATATAGGACAACATGAGGACAACATGGGGACAACACGAGGACAACATGGGGACAACATGAGGACAACATGGGGACAACATGGGGACAACAGTTCCTGAGGAATTTGTAAGCCAGAGACATACTTTCACATATCTTAACACGAAGTAAAACTTCAGCTCTTAGTGGAGTCGGTGGGTGGCTCTTAAAAGAGCCGTTGTGTTGCTATAGTAACAGCGGGGGGGGGACGGTCTACTTGGAGCTGGTGTACTTGGTGACGGCCTTGGTGCCCTCGGACACGGCGTGCTTGGCCAGCTCCCCGGGCAGCAGCAGCCTCACGGCGGTCTGGATCTCGCGAGAGGTGATGGTGGAGCGCTTGTTGTAGTGAGCCAGGCGCGAGGCCTCGCCGGCGATGCGCTCGAAGATGTCGCTCACGAACGAGTTCATGATGCCCATGGCCTTGGAGGAGATGCCGGTGTCGGGGTGCACCTGCTTCAGCACCTTGTACACGTAGATGGCGTAGCTCTCCTTCCTGCTCTTTCTCCTCTTCTTCCCGCCCTTGGCCGCGGTCTTGGTCACGGCTTTCTTGGAGCCCTTCTTGGGCGCTTTCACGGTGGCTTCTGCTGGCATGTTTCCTCTGGACGGCAGCTCCTGAAACGGATATGAAAATTCAGCCCCGGACGCCCTCTTTATATTCAGCTCATGCAAATGAGACTGTGCTGTTGCTTGCACAGGATTGGCTGAGCGGTTTGACTGAGACTGAGCATGCGCCAACGCAAAGTAACCGTTAGGAGAGACTGAAGGACACTGTTATGACCATAGACTATATAAGTTTGATCTATATTATTAATATTAACGGTCTATGGTTATAACCAACGATGAAGTATGCATACAAGTGCTTACTGAGATAAGAAGAACATCTCTATCATACCTAAGGAAGTAGTGCAGACCTTTACTACAAATGAGTCTACTGCTTATCCTGTGTGGCTTCAAGAGGAAAACGTAATATACAATAATATGAATATATATATTAATATAAAGTAGGCCTAATATTAATTATTGTTCAATAAGAGGCTACAAAGATGTTATGCTCGCACAACGGCTCTCTATTGCCCTCCTGGGTGGCTTCATGAATAGTGCCTAATAACAACGTGTTTTTGATGAAAAGCAAAAATAAATGGGACACCACTCAAAAGAAATGTAGTGTACATTCAACACAGTATTGACATGATTAATAAACCGACATATGTAGTGTTTTACAATAGAGTTACTGTTCTTGTTTTGAGGATGTTTTACTATTATTGTTCATCCAGGGAGACAACTATTAGACATAGGCTTACTATTCAATAACAGGCCATCACTGCAGCTCTTCTGTTGCTATCATGGGTGGCCAATATCGTGTAGTTATATTTTTAGTAAAAGCACAAATACACCACTGAAATGTATGTTAATGACCAAAAAAAGTAACATGTAATACTTAACTACTAATCAGGTGTAAGCACCATCTTGCACTGGAGTTAATTTTTTACTCCACCTTTTGTATCATCACATTTCAATAATGGGATTACATCACAATTGTTGTGGTGATAATTATATATGTGAAGGATTGGTCTTTAGTTGGATGTGAGTGGCTCTTAAAAGAGCCTTTGTTGGTTTGGGTGAAGCCGGTTCCGGGGTCTACTTCTTGGCGGGCTTCTCGGTCTTCTTGGGCAGCAGGACGGCCTGGATGTTGGGCAGCACGCCGCCCTGAGCGATGGTCACCCCGCCCAGCAGCTTGTTGAGCTCCTCGTCGTTGCGGACGGCCAGCTGCAGGTGGCGGGGGATGATCCGGGTCTTCTTGTTATCCCGGGCGGCGTTTCCGGCCAGCTCCAGGATCTCAGCGGTCAGGTACTCCAGCACCGCCGCCAGGTACACGGGGGCTCCGGCACCGACCCGCTGGGCGTAGTTCCCTTTGCGGAGCAGCCTGTGGACACGGCCGACCGGGAACTGGAGCCCGGCCCGGGAGGACCTGGTCTTTGCCTTAGCTCTGGCTTTGCCGCCCGTTTTTCCTCTTCCAGACATATTCTCTTCAGTGGTTAGAAAGAAAGTAACTCTGAAGCCGCCGCTCTGGGTTTATATAGGCACAGCTGCTCGCTCATTGGTCAGCCTGAGCGTAACTGTTATCGTCCAATCAGAAGCGAGAGTGTAGAGTTCCGTTTGTATCACAGAGCCAGGGATCTTTTAACGTCATTTAACGCTTGTGTTTTCTTCGGGTCGCATTTGATTATATATGTTGATATGTATATATCAGAAATATGTTTCTAGAGTCATAATGAGAAAAAAATAGTGTCTCCCCTGTTGTTTCGTGTGTGTGTGTGTGTGTGTGTGTGTGTGTGTGTGTCTAAACTGAAAAACTAGACAACACCATGGTTACAATTTTTTATTTAAACTTTATTTCATTAAGTCACTTAAATTATCACATTTTATTACGACACTTCAAACTTGTATTATTTAAGGGAACACCGACATGAAAAGTGAACTCTTGCTCTCCTGTTTCTCCGGCAAAGAGGTAGGTCCAGGATGGGGTTAGATTAGTTTAGCATAAAGCAGGGGGTAGTCAGCTTAGCTCAGGTCAGTCATTATTACAGCACAGTACTTTAACGACAATATGCTAATGAAGCTAAAAGGAAGTAGCACTAACACACATCACGTGTTACAGTTAGACTATTAAAACCCAGACCACAGTTCCTCTAACGTCCACTAGAGGTCACTGCAGTCACACATTGTAGATTAGTATCTAATCCTTGTGTTGTCTCTGTCAACCATGAACTGTTTGTCGTGTTTGTCGCATCTTTCAAAGCTTTTTAAACGAGTTAAAAAAAAAGCAAAAAGGATACATTATTCTAAATAATAGTTAAGATCCGAGGATGTTGGGTGAATCACAGGTGGTATATGTCAAAGTTTAGGTAGGATATGGTTTTAAAACCTTTTTAACATTTTTCTCAGATGCTGTCAAAACACCCAAAATTCATTGGATGTTATCTTTACTTTTACCTGGAGAGAATGATTAACGGGTTCCATACAGCGTCAATTTGGTTGAAAGAAAACCATATTTCTGATTTCTTTTTTTTAAACTTTGAAAACGGGTCACATTTGACCCAAGGACAACACAAGGGTTAAAACCCCAAATAAGTCACAGGTCAGTTTGACCCCGAGGGACACGAGAGGGTCCCAAAGTGAAGACAACACAAGGGTTAAGACTTAAACATCTGTAGTATTTGCAACAACATTTGGACATAATGAAGTATTCCTTATATATTAATTGTTAAAACTGCCCCTCCCCTCTTTCTTTCAGAGTCTAAACAAAACACAACTTTGCCCGTCCCATCGTGGACAGTCTGGAAGGTGTGACCTGTGCTCTCAGGTCTACCGAGTACCACGATCGGGATGAGCAGTTCTACTGGATCATCGAGGCCCTGGGCCTGAGGAGGCCCCACATCGGGGAGTATGCTGGACTCAACTTCAACAACACAGTGCTGTCCAGGAGGAAGCTCACCTGGTCTGTCCACCAGTGAGACGTTGATGGGTGGTAGGTGTAGTCTGATGAATCTGGCAACTGATGCTGATTAACGTGACTATAGGGAATTAAGTGTCTATTCTTGTTCATCTTCTTGGTGGTCCCTCACAACCAGAGCATGTGAGGATGTCTGCTCACACAGCTGTTGGCTGTCCGTGTGAACCCATTTGTTTTTAGGTAGAGGGAGATCAACTGTCTGTCACACCCCCGTTGTCCCTCCAACGTTACCAACGATTCATTGATCCGTGTCAAATGTCACGGGTGCACTTGGTTCCTACAGCAGCGTTGCCCAATGGCCGGATGAATTTTATTCATCATCCTAAATTACTTTATCGTTCTCCTGGCTTTTTTTTGGGGGGGGGGGGGCGGGGGCACAGGCTTATTACTGCTAACTAACATGCTAGTTAACATTAACATAGACACAGGCTGATTACTGCTAACTAACATGCTAGTTAACATTAGTAATTAAACAGCTGTTGGAAGACCAAACTATCTGCGAGCTTCTCTTGGCAATACAGTGATTTGTGACTATAAACAGTAAGTCGCGTGGTTATGACACAGTCGTTAGCATATTTTTATAAAAACGTCTGCTACGGAGCCATAACATGAGCTATAAGGTAACGGAGCCTTTTATACATTGTTGTGTTTCTTTAGAAATAAACAACGGACAAAAAGAGTCTTTAAACGCTTCAGATGTAAAGTTATTCACTGTCAAAGTGGTGCCAAAATGAATGGGAGTCAATGGGATGCTAACAGCAGATGATGGCTTCGTAGCATTAAAATGGCGCCATGGGAAAACGCTTAGCAAGGAGAGCCCCCCCCCCCTCCCCCTTGGGTGACACTTTTGCGTGTTTTTAAAAGCCACTTCCTTCAGCGGCAGGCTGTTTTCAGTTAGTGCTCATCAACGCTCTGACTGTTAACATGAGACTGACTGCCGGCCCCCCCTCGCCCCCCAGCCACAGGGTCCTTGGCGAGATGGGATGCGGGGCCCAGCCGCCCCCGTCCTGCCCCCCCAGGGAGGGGGTTTCCCTCGGGCCAGGCCGGGGGGCGGAGCCTGGAGGCGACAGAGCGCGGGCTTGGGCTGACGGAGGACAGCGTCTGCTGGCTGCCGTTGAGGAAGGACGAGCCCTGGTGGTGCCGGTAGTTGTAGTACGCCTGCCAACCCTGGCGCTTCCTCTTCCAGCGGCAGCGCAGGATCCGGATGAAGGCCTGGACACAGAAAGACAAACGGATGAATTCCTGGACACAAGTACACAGTACTAGTAGTATGTGCGTGGTGTTACCTGCTTGAACTCGCATCTGTAGCAGGGGTAGGTAGTAGTAGTAGTAGTATTAGTAGTAGTAGTAGTAGTATGTGTTACCTGCTTGAACACGCGGCTGTAGCATGGGTAGGTAGTAGTAGTAGTAGTAGTAGAAGTAGTAGTAGTAGTAGTAGTAGTAGTAGTAGTAGAAGTAGTGGTAGTAGAAGTAGTAGTAGTAGTAGTAGAAGTTGTAGTAGTAGTAGTAGTAGTATGTGTTACCTGCTTGAACTCGCGGCTGTAGCAGGGGTAGATGATGGGGTTCAGGCAGCTGTTGAAGTATCCCAACCAGAAAATAACTTTAAATAAAGTCTCAGGATGACGAGGAACAGGAAGATTGCTGTTGAACGAGCCTACACACACACACAGACACACACACACACACACACACACACACACACACACAGAGAAACACACACAGACACACACACACACACACACAAACAAACTCACAGCATTAACACATGAAACAAAAACATTTCTCATTTTTTAAACCGAAACTGTCTGAAACAGACTGAACAGTCGCACTGCTGCTTGCTCTGGAGGAAACTACTAGACCTGTTGGGTCCTTGTAAATTCTGGAGTGTGGTCTAGACCTGCTCTAGATCTGTAAAGGGTCTTGAGATAACTCTTGTTATGAATTGATACTGTAAATAAGGTTGAATTGAATTGAAAATTAAATTGAAAGCCTTGTAGCCCTCCTTGTCTCCTCCTCTCCTTAACCCTCGCGTTGTCTTCTCGTCAAAATTGAAAATCAACAATTTTTTCAATGTTTGTCACTATTTTTTGAAGTTTTAACACTACGTTACACTACTTAGTTATTTTTGGAATTTATGGTCAATAAACCTCATTTATAGGGAATTATACCTAATGTTTGAGTTAGAAAAGCAGAAATTAGGAATTATTGAGACTAAAATTAAAGGAATGGATGTTGATGATAATCACAGACTGGAATATGTCAACTTTTACTCAATACTATTTCAAAAACACTTCCATTTGTTTTACAATGCTATAAAATTGAATAAGACTCCCCAAAATGAGGAACATGAAGACAACATGGGGACAACATGAAGACAACATGAGGACAACATGAAGACAACATGAAGACAACATGAGGACAACATGAGGACAACATGAGGACAACATGAAGACAACATGAAGACAACATGAGGACAACATGAAGACAACATGAAGACAATATGAGGACAACATGAGGACAACATGAAGACAACATGAAGGCAACATGAGGACAACATGAAGACAACATGAAGACAACATGAGGACAGCATGAAGACAACATGAAGACAACATGGGGACAACATGAGGACAACATGAAGACAACATGAAGACAACATGAGGACTACATGAAGACAACATGAAGACAACATGAGGACAACATGAAGACAACATGGGGACAACATGGGGACAACATGAAGACAACATGGGGACAACATGGGG
>NC_048419.1:25555994-25561222 GCF_013103735.1 Etheostoma cragini | reverse complement strand
GACAACATGGGGACAACATGGGGACAACATGAAGACAACATGGGGACAACATGGGGACAACATGAAGACAACATGAGGGATAACATGAAGACAACATGAAGACAACATGAAGACAACATGAGGGATAATTACCTGTTAGTGTGTACCTGAGAGATCAAAGCCACACAAAAGCAACTTTTTCATCAATTATATTAATTAATTAATAAAAGAGAAACCTTGTGCTGGTTGTAGCTCGTTTACGAAACAGCTGCAGGTCTGATATTTCACCATGACAACGACTCTCCATCCCATCATTACCAACAGGAGCTCAACGATTCTTTACACTACGGCTCGTTGTTGCCATGTCAACGCAACAAACACATCGCAAACACATTTGTCTCCTCTCATTCTCTCCTTTCCTCCTCTCTTTGTTTCCTCTCCTGTTTCCTCTGTTTCTTTTCTTTCCTCTTGTTCTCTCCTTTCCTCCTGTTTGTTTCCTCTTTCCTTTCTCTCTCCATTCCTTCTCTCATTGTTTCCTCTCATTCCTCTTGTTCTGTCCTTTCCTCCTCTATGTTTTCACTTTGTGTCCTTTACTCCTCCCTTCATGTCTTTGTTACCTCTCATGTTTCCTCTCTTCATCTCCTTTCCTCCTCTCTTCTTTCCTCATCTTCATCTCTTTTCCTCCTCTCCTCTTTCCTCCTCTTTGTCTTCTTTTCTCCTCTCCTCTTTGCTCTCTTTCTTCTTTAGTTGCCTCTTTTTATTGCGTCTCCTTCTCTCTTTCCTCTTCGTCTCTTCCTCTCTGTCTCTTTGTCTCTTTCTCTTCCTCTACCCCTCCCTTCCTCCTCCTCTCCTCTCCTGTCCGGTGACCTGCGGCGTGTTGGAGGTTTTTCGGAGGATTTCGGGGTCTTAAGGAGCTCCCGGAGGATTCTGGCGGATCAGGTTTTGATGTTTCCTGAGATAACGTGGACTCCTGAGCAGGTGGATTACTCCTGCGTGAACATGGACATGTAAGGCCATCCCGCGCCTCGGGCTGCCGTCTCCGACTATATATGAAGAACTCAGACCCGCTACCACGGCAACAACCTTTGACATCTTCCCATGATGCATCACTGTCCTGTCAAAAAACGTCCAAGTTTGGGGATTTTCATCCTTTCAAAGATAAAGATATTCGGGTTTTGGCTGCAACTAACGATTAATATCACTGTCCATTAGTATGTTGAATATTTAAACATGGGGGGGAGAAAATGTTTGAGAAAAAGAAATTGTCTAATTTATTTTTGGAAAAGGCAACAAATATGCGACAAAGGCTTTAAGAAAAGCGGAAAAAATATCACTTTTTGCGACATTGAAAAGGCGACGAAGACTTCAGAAAAAGCCCATTTAGCATTTTCCAAACTGTCGGTATAAACACTTGCCGATTCATGAGTATTTAAGTAGTAAGGAGTAATGGCGTTGCATAGTCTGTCCACCAGAGGGTGCTCTACAACACTTTTTAATTTATCAGAACTTTAACATATTTTTATGTGACAATAAAACAAAGTATTTTAGTGAGAACTCCTAAATAACTACAAATAACTGACGTTAGGGAAATCTGTTACACATTTCTAGCTGTTTTGTTAAATATGCATCGGATTTTTAAATCACCAAATACTTGTATCTCTTGGCCTTAAACTACTCAAACTTAAAGCTCACCCAGTTTCCTGTAATAACATGTAACATATTCACATTTAGGAAGGTTACATCAGGAAAGTTTGACATGTTTTCCATAAATGAAACGACTCTGAAAGCGATTTCGTCTGTTTGGCCGGAACATAAACTTAATATAAAGTGAGAGTCTGCCGTCACAGCACATTAGTCACAACCGGTGTCCTTTAAAAGGTGGAGGTGGTGGGGGAGGTGGGGGAGGTGGTGGTGGGGGAGGTGGTGTAGTCTGTCCCCTCTGCAGATTTACTGAGGCCCCAGTGTAGATGATGACTCAGCGTCCAGCGAACCGCCGCGTCACCGAGCCACGCCGCGCTTAATAAATCTACAGGAGAGAAGTCACGAGTCGTCACTTTATCGCTCTGGTCGGGGACAGTTTGTCCTGAAGGGACAATCAGTTCTGTCTTTTAACCCAAAAATCTAACCCTTTAATAACCGTCTATATCTGAAATATGAGTTTCTTCTTCTTGTACGTGTTTGTCTGTATATATGTGTGTATGTGTGTGTGTTTGTCTATGTGTGTGTGTATGTGTGTGTGTTTGTCTATGTGTGTGAGTGTGTGTGTGTTTGTCTATATATGTGTGTGTTTGTGTGGGGTTTGTGTGTGTGTGTGTGGGGGTGGATGTGTGTGTCTTTGTGTGTGTGTGTGTGTGTGTGTGTGTGTGTGTGTTTGTCTCTCTGTGTGTGTGTGTGTGTTTGTCTATATATGTGTGTGTGTGGGTGAGTGTGTCTCTCCCCCCCCCACAACCAGCTCTTAGCAGAGGACGAGGATCGGCATCAACACGTTGAATCCTCAGATCACAGGCTTGTTTTCTCTGAGCATCAGCGGCTCCGTCTTCTTGTAATCGACCCGCTTAGTCCCTCGCTCCTCAAATCGGCTGTTCGGTCCAAAGGGTCACCTCCCTAGCCAGAGGGATTGTGGGTAACACACCTCCGGATCAACGGTCTCTCCGCTGAGCCAAATACTTTTTTCCAGGAGCCTTTTCAGGAAATCAGGAACTTTGGACGGCAGGAATCTACGTTAGTGATCTAATACGTCAGATTGGGAAAGTGATGATATAATTCATGATTTCTATTATAGACACAACCATAGTTGGAGTTATTGTGGCGTGTGCCTCCAGCGTTCAGAAACACTGGACCACCTCGTCATCTCGTTAGGGAGGACCCCAACATGCTGCTACGCAAGACCTGTTCTTCTCCAGACCAGGTCACTCTCTCTATCTCTCTATCTCTCTATCTTTACCGTTTAATCCTAATGGTGAGCACATCAAACAGTTATCCTGCGGAGCATCAAGACGTTAGCGTATAACTTAAAGCAGGGCTGTAGTCCTCAAGTCCGGCCTCGGACTCAAGTCTGTTTTTCTATGTTCTCGGACTTGTCTCGGACTCGCTAGTATTTTGACTCGGACTTGTCTCGGTCTCGGCCACTGGTCTTGCTAAATATGGTTTGGTAGTTTGGTCTCGACCAAGTCCATTCTATCATGCATAAGACCTTTTTCTATCCTGGACTCGGTCTTGACTTGGACTCGAACCTCTTTGGACTCGTTCTTGTCTTGGACTTGAACCTCTTTTGACTAGGTCTTGACTCGGACTCAACTAGTCCTTAGTGGTCTTGACTACAGCCCTGTCTCAAAGCCTCAGGGCATCGACGGGACCTCGGCTCTGACGCAGTATTTACGAACACAAACAACTTCCTATCCGGATCAGCTGATGTCAGCCCGAGGGGGGGACTGGCGTGTTGTGGGAAACCATCACAGAGACTACATTAAAAAGTGTCCCACTTCCTGTCCCGACCCCCTCGGTGTCACTCTGAGAAAACAACGCGTCACTCCGGGTTGGACGCTGCGGGGCCCGAGGCATCGCTGCTCAGCCAAGATTTTTAAAATATAAAGAATACTAAAATAATATTAAAATAATAATAGTACGCAGGTTCTGAAACGTTTTCTCACAATCTCAGTTCAACTAAAGTCACTAGTAATAAGTTAGTGTTACGTAGTGTTGAACAACAAAAAAGTGACAAACATTGAGTGTTGAAGAAGGGACAAAAACGTAAGAAAAATGTGTGTGTCGCATATATATATATATATATATATATATATATATATATATATATATATATATATATATATATATATATATATATATATATATATATATATATATATATATCTATATATATATATATATATATTTATATGTGTATATGCATGTGCCGATGTTGTTTTCAATAAAAAACATCCGCACAAAGCGAGCCGATCCACTTCTCCATGTTAAGATCATTAAAATGAGAAAAGAAAAAGAAATCAAGGGACATTTAGAATAGATAAAAATGCAATTAATTGCGAATTATCTACGACATTAATGCGAATAGTTAAATACGTTGATGGTTAGTATTGGTCAGATGAAGACGTACCGATGGGCAGAACCAGGAAGAAGGGCAGCCAGCAGAGGATGAACATGCCCACCACCACGCCCAGCGTCTTCGCCGCCTTCTTCTCCCGGGAGAACTTGAGCAGCTTAACGGTGAGCGAGCTGCGAGCGGCCGAGGCTCCGCCCCCCGCGGCCTTGGCGGCGGGGCCCAGATCCTGGATCTGCTGGCTCCGGCAGTGGATCCGCATGGTGAGCTCGTTGGAGTCCTCCATGCGCTCCTTCATCATGCCGGCCTCCAGATTCTTGGTGGTGCGTTTGGCCACGACGTAGACGCGGAAGTACATGGCGAGGATGACGCCCAGCGGGATGTAGAAGGAACCCAGCGACGAGAACAGGGCGTAGAACGGCTCCTGGGTGATGGCGCACACGGTGGCGTCCTGCGGGACGCCAGCAGGAAGCGTTAGAAGACGTGTCAACAAACATCGGACAATATCAGCTTGCCGGCGCAGAACACCGTATTAATGTAGTAATAATTATAATAATCATAACGATTATATACGATGTATAATAAAATAATGTATATTACTGTATAGCAATAATAACTTGCGGGAAATTGTTATTACACACATTACACACAGGCCTGAACTACACACACATGCTGAGGTCCTATATATGCACTAATGGAGAGATGTGAGTCGGAGGGCTGTAAGTTGCGTGGTTATGACACAATCGCTAGCCTATTTCTATAAAAACGTCTCCTACGGAGCGATAACGTGAGCTACAAGTTAACGGAGCCTTTTATACATTGTTGTGTTTCTTTAGAAATAAACAACGGACAATTAGAGTCTTTAAACGCTCCAGATGTAAAGTTATTCTCTGTCAAAGTGGCGTCAAAATGAATGGGAGTCAATGGGATGCTAGTTGCCGCTGATGGCTTCGTAGCATTAAAATGGCGCCATGGGAGCTCCGCTTAGAGAGGAGAGGCTGACCCCCTTGGTCTATCCCTAGTTTTCAGTGTTGCATGATGGGTAGTTTTCGTACCTGTGACGGCTTCCAGCCCAGCAGCGGGCCGATGGAGATGACGATGGACAGGATCCAGACCCCCAGCATGGCGAGCAGCGCCCGCTTCTCGGTGACGATCGTCGGGTACTGCAGCGGGTAGCGGACGCCGATGTATC
>NC_048419.1:25544609-25555894 GCF_013103735.1 Etheostoma cragini | reverse complement strand
CCCCCCCCCCCCCGTTGCATGAGGCTGTCGGAGTCACTGACCTCCAGCGTGGCGGACACCGGCAGCACGGTGGTTCCCAGCAGCAGGTCCGCGATGGCCAGGTTGATGATGAAGTAGTTGGTCGGGATCCGCAGGTGTCGGTTACAAACCACCGACAGGATGACCAGGATGTTCCCCACGATGGCGAACATGATGAAGAAGGCCAGCACCATGCCCACCGGCACCGCCCGACTCAGGTCCAGCGGGGCGGAGCCGTTGGTATGGTTGGAGGAGTTGAAGCCGGGCGGCTGCCACCGAGTCCCGGCGTCAAGATCCGCGGAGGAGCCGTTAGTCCACAGACTCATGGTGATCCAGAATGGACGGAAAAACGGTTTCTTAACGGCTGCTTTTTCACTTTTAACAAACACAATGCCGGTTTTTGTTAACTGAACAACACAAACTAACTGTTACTTTAGATTCAGGCACAAAAACAGCAGTTAGTCTCCGTGGTTTAACAAAAAAAAACGGTTTCTTAACGGGTTTTTTTTTTTCAGTTTAAAGGCTAACTGAACAACACAAATTAACCGTTACAAATACAGCAGCTAGCTAATCTTTGTGCTTTAAAATAACGGTTTCTTCGGAGGTTATTAATATTAAAAACATAAATAGTCTATTTATTGAAAATAAATGAACTGGGACCGTTACTTTGACAGATTCAGCAGCTATAATCTCAGTGTATTTAAAAAAACGTATAATAAAAACGTAAATGTAATTGAAAAAACTGGACATGGACGTTACTCTGAGAGATTCAGCAGCTATAATCTATGTGTTAAAAAATAAACGGTTTCTTCAGAATTTCTTAATTTAAAAAAACATAAATTTAATTGAGAAAACTGGACTGAGACGTTACTCTTACTCTGATTCAGCAGCTGTAATCTCCGTGTTGTCCCTCTTCAGTGTCTCAGCAGCAGTTTAACGGTCCTCGGGTCTCTTTAAAGTTTAAAAAATCAGAATACTTTCCGGTAAAAGTCCGCAACAAGTGAACCTGACAGGGCTGCGCTCGGTCTGCGCAGGAAGCGGTAGCCGAGCAGCAGGTGCAGGGTCGGGTGAAGAGCTCGGTGTGTCCGCGCGGTCAGACAGGCAGCCTCGTGCCGGCCGTTGGAGCTCCTCCTCGGGGTGAACTGCTGCTTCAGTAGCGGGTCAGAGATCTCTGTCTCCTTTTATGGTCCACGTGTTTAATGTGGGAAAGTTCCGAGTTAAGAGAAGAAGAAAAAAAAGAGACACGAAAACCCAGATTTCTCTCACGAGAGACTCTCTCTCTCTCTCTCCCTCTCTCCTTGTGTAGGATATGCCTGTCTTAGTGTCTGTTTCTCCCCCCTCTTTCTCCTTCTCTCTCTCCTCTCTCCCTCTCTTCTCTCTCTCTCTTCTCTCTCTCCCCCCTCTCTCTCCTTCTCTCTCTCCTCTCTCTCATTCTCTCTCTCCTCTCTCTCCCCCCCTTCCTCTCTCTGTATTAATTTCAATGGGGCATTATTAACATGGGAAACAGATGTTGGCATTGCACCTTACAAATCAAAGTTCAACTAAAGGCTCATATATATATATATAAATGAGGATATATATCTCCTCCTCCCTGTGGGTCATTGGCTGAATGGTTTTGTTGTATTTTGGTGCACAGCCTGTGCCTCTAGTGTCTGTTCATGTTCACATCCCCTGTGCTGTCTCCCAAGACTGGGCTTTTACACCAAAAGCATTTATATAAGTATTTGCATACACTTAGTGTATCTAGTCCGTTGTCTTCCGTCACAGGATGTCGGTGCAGTTAATTTACATTCATCATGTGTCTTCTTCACCAACGCAGGAAAACAACACAATGAGATGCAGAAAATCTGAATCCTCGTTAGACACAAGCGTGCGTGTGTGTGTGTGCGTGTCTGTGTGTATATCTTTGTGTGTGTCATTGTGTGTGTGTGTTTGCGTCTGTGCGTGTGTATGTGTGTGTGTGTGTGTATCTTTGTGTGTGCTATTGTGTGTGTGTGTGTGCGTCCGTGCGTGTGTGTGTGTGTGTGTGTGTGTGTGTGTGTGTGTGTGATATCTATTTTCAGAGCAGTTGAAATGTGCACCATGCTGTCTTCAGCAGAGCAACAGTAACCTACTACTGGGGGACAGCCAATCAGAGCGCAGATCCTCAGGTGGGTGTAGAAAGTTCCTCTGATGTTTTGTCATGGTTTTTATTAGTAAATAGATCAACCGAGCAGGTCAGACAGGACTCTTCTTCTTTCTTGATGTATTAATAGGTGGGATGCAGCGCCTCCACTCAGCCTGTGGACACACGCGGTACTGTAGCATAAAACATTTTCCTCGCAAAACACCCATTTTAAACTATAACACAGATGTGTGTTGGGTAATTGAACGACTAAATCGGCAGTTGGCTGAGTCAGTAGGCGATTAAAAAAAAAATATATATTCTTTGGCTAATTTTGATTTCTGCCTCAGACAACCAGTTTTACATGCATGAGGAGGACGCTTTGTAGTGTGTGTGTGTGTGAGATCAGTTTACTAATTTCATTGTTCTTTTTTGTTATTGTTTTTTTTTTATTTTGTAGGATTTTTAAAAAAAGGTAACAAATGACAAAAATGTCGGAAAAGTTTTTTTTTTTAAACGTCAAAAAGCGCCGAACAACCCAATCGCCAAAATCGTTCAAAATGGTGACAAAAAATTGGAAAAATAGGGACAAAAACATAGAGAAAAGCTTAAATAATTGGGAAAAGCGACAAAAGTGTTGACAAAAACGATGGAAGACAACACACGGGTTAACAGAGGAACAATCACTGTTGGCCAACAATCACCACTCTGGTCTGGTTGGAATAAACTCTTACTTCACCCATTTACATGTGGAGATATGCAGCTCTACGCACACTAAAAGTAGTGATTATTTACATGGAGTCTGGTGGAGATATGCAGCTCTACGCACACTAAAAGTAGTGATTATTTACATGGAGTCTGGTGGAGATATGCAGCTCTACGCACACTAAAAGTAGTGATTATTTACATGGAGTCTGGTGGAGATATGCTGCTCTATACACGCTAAAAGTAGTGATTATTTACATGGAGTCTGGTGGAGATATGCTGCTCTATACACACTAAAAGTAGTGATTATTTACATGGAGTCTGGTGGAGATATGCTGCTCTATACACGCTAAAAGTAGTGATTATTTACATGGAGTCTGGTGGAGATATGCTGCTCTATACACGCTAAAAGTAGTGATTATTTACATGGAGTCTGGTGGAGATATGCTGCTCTATACACGCTAAAAGTAGTGATTATTTTTACATGGAGTCTGGTTATACCTTTAAATGTATCTTCTTATTTTTTGTGTGTTTTCCTTAGATATGAGATTGTAAAAGATTTAAATACTATGTTCAATCAGCCTTGTTCTTTTTTAAATGTGTTATTAAATAGAAGAAAGGTAAGGGGGATCATTTACAAGACTGATAAAGAGTTGAATGATTTAATGATATGATGTGATTACAACAGAGGATGTACAACACACACACACACACACACACACACACACACAATTTGACATTTTTGTTTTATGAGTTTGCTCCATACATCTCTCTGCTGGGAGAAGAAAGATCCGTTTCTCAGACTGCAGCTATTAAAACAGCAGTCTGACGTTTCTGTGAAATCATGTTTGTCCCCATTTTGATTCATTATGTAATCAGCAGGGTGAATAAGAACGGAGAAAAAGACCTTTTCATTGTATTTAATGTTCTGTTGTTTGAACAGAAAACAGTCAGTAGGCTAGTATTCATTCAAAAAGTTAAACAATGTCATTTGAAAGCATTCCACATTTTTTGTTGTTGCTGTACTACGTTGCCAGCTGCTGAATGACTATTATTGTTGCTGACTATTATTGCCCATTCTTACTATTATTATTCCGACTGATCTTTTTATCCCACTACTTGTCCCGGAGCGTTGCCAACACGCTCACACAAAATACATCAAAATGTGTGGAATGATCGGGAATGGTGTGCTATGACTTTTTAACGAGATTTGCCGCACGGTTTTCACGAAATCTGCCAAAAACTGCGAAACATTTCTCATAGACTTTAATGGGAAATGTTCGGGAAATCACTCAACATTGCTCAAAACTCCCCCTCTTTGGGGCCGTGCTGTATCGCCATACTTTACCGTAGAAACATAATTAAAAGTTTAATCCGAAGACAAGAATTTGGCGTATATTGAGCTGAATGGGCGTTCAGATATCAAGCACGGTTTTTCCAAAATCCCAGTTCACGTATCGTCCCGTTTTCAGACCGTCTCAGATTTTCCAATGTGTGTGTATGTGGTGATTGTTGAGGCTAGAGTGGAGGACAGAGTGGGGAGATTTAAAAAATCATCTTGGTTCTCTCTCTATAACTTACTCCCACAGCAACAATTCCAACTTGTCATGGAGAATTTATCCATCAAAACTTAGGTATTCTTATCTAGTTTCAGCTATTGTCATGTATGCAAAATGAATTATTCTTTTTGCTCAGCAACCTTTCAAAGGACAAGAGTTCCAAATCTTCCTCCATTCACTGTCATGTTAAACATCGTCTGAAACAGGTTTTAAAAAGTTATACCTCTGAAGGGTTAATACCCTTTTATTATTTTTAACAAGTTTTATCACTATTCGGCTGTGCACCAAGTAGGCCGCAGACTGTTAGAATTTCTGCGGAATTTTCTAGTTTTTATATGTTCCTGGAAATAATACGCTTCCTGTACTTGTGACTTGAAGCATCTCTGAAAAGATTTTATTGAATTTCGCTTCATTGAGTTGCTTGTTGTCTCTTCTCGTTTGATCTTTGGAGTTTAATTTAGTTTGAGTGCTCCCTATCTAAGATTGTTGTCTCCCGTTTACGGCAGCTACATGCCTTCTAAAAGCCTGTTAACCTTTTGTGAAGAACCAACCTTACACCCGGGGTGGGATTTGCCAGGTAAGTGGGGGGGGGGGTGTGCCTTGCATCCTCCGTTTTACTTATCAGACCCCCCCCCAAAGAAAAATGTTGTCTTCTTCACCAAAGAAGTAGTTTCAACTAGGTGCTGTAATGTGAATACATTGTGCTAGAGAACCAAGAAATCTGAGAGCCCAGGGACACCGTCTACAGAGCTCCAGGACGCCGTCTACAGAGTTCCGGGACGCCGTCTATAGAGCTCCGGGGACGCCGTCTACAGAGCTCCGGGACAGCTTCGACAGAGCTCTGGGACGCCGTCTACAGAGCTCAGGGACTCCGTCTACAGAGCTCCGGGACGCCGGCTACAGGGCTCCAGGACAGCGTCTACAGAGCTCTGGGACCCCGTCTAAAGAGCTCTGGGACTCTCCGGGACGCCGGCGCATCCATGTGATACAAGCCTTCCTTGATAGTGCTGCTTAAATGGCTTTAAAACTCGTTTGGCAACAGCTTTAATGTAACAGACGTTGGTTAATATGAAAAAGTTACACCCTAACGCTGTAACCCTCCTGTTGTCCTAAGGTCAATTTTTACACATTTTCATATAGTTTCTTTATTGACTTTAAGACTCTAACATTGAGTCTGAGACTTCCAGGAGCTCTGGGAGAATCCAGCCTGTGCTGAAAACGTTTCCTTGCTGGTGCAGTTTGTCCGCCTCCGCTCCAGCTGGAAGGAGAGTTATAGCGGCGAGCGAGCAGCCGCTCGTGCAGCTGGTCGGAGTTTCACCGCTGAAGGAGCCGAAGAGGAGGAGGAAGAAGTGTGACAAACTCTATAATGCTGATGGTGTTTGTTCACGGGACATCTGAAGTGGTGCACCTTCTTCCTCATGCTGTCCTCATGTTGTCCTCATGTTGTCCTCATGTTGTCCTCATGTTGTCCTATATCAATGTTCTTTTTAATTCCCCAAAATAACATGATTGATTCCACCCAACGCTCTTTGCCAAGTACAAATCTCTACTTTCATTAATTTCGGGGCGTTTAATTTAAATTTTATAGCATTTGAAAAACAAATGGAAGTGGAAAGTACCGAATGGCTGAAAGTTGTAATCTCAGGAATGTTGAAGTTTAAAGGGAAGTGCAGGCGTTTTCAGCCTGGCATGCCGTTAATAATTCAGGGTCACAGTGTTTGGGGGGGAGGGGTGCGTGTGTGTGTGTGTGTGTGTGTGTGTGTGTGTGTGTGTGTGTGTGTGTGTGCGTGTTTGTGTGTGTGTGTGTTTTGTGTTTGTGTGTGTGTGTCTGTGTGTGTGTGTGTCTGTGAGTGTGTGTTTGTGTGTGTCTGTATGTGTGTGTGTGTGTGTGTTTGTGTGTGTGTCTGTGTGTGTCTGTGAGTGTGTGTGAGTGTGTGTGTGTGGGTGTGTGTGCGTCTGTATGTGTGTGTGTTTGTGTTTGTTTGTGTGTGTGTGTGTGTGTGTGTATGTGTGTCTGTCTGTATGTATGTATGTGTGTGTGTGTGTGTGTGTGGGGGGGGGGGGCATGAATGTTTTAAATGTTCATCCCACGATCTTCTCATTCGGCCATTTTTAGAGCAGCTCAGTAACTGACTGGATGATATGAGTCTCTGTTAGAGACGAGGAGATAAACCACTCTGTCTCAATAAAAACCAAAATAATCCTCCGGCGGGGCCGATCCTTCTATGGAAACCGATTCGGGCAGGAGGTCAAAGGTCACAGCAGCAGAGCCTCACACGCTCCAACACCTGTTCAAACTTCACCAGAACCGCATCGGATCAAACTATAGAGGTTAAAAGGTCATTTCAATATTATGAGTATTTATTTATTTTTTTTACATGCTTTTGTGTGTAAGTGACTGATGGGAAGATTATTCTTTGGAATTTGAAAGTGACTAAAGAAAAGGAAAACGTTTTTAAAAAAGTGTCAAAAACCTTTTTTTTTTGAACACCAAAAACGCTTAAAAATTAAAAGTCGAAAAAGCGACAAAAGTGGAAAAACAACATCAATGAAAAAAAAGTAAAAAAAAAAAATCTAACAAATATATATATATATATATAAATATATAATTTAATAATAATAAAAGTACATTTCTAAAAAAAAGCAACAAAACATTTTGAAATAAAGTTGAACAAAAGTGACAAAAAAAATTGTAAATATGTGAATAATCACTACTTTTAGTGTGTATAGAGCAGCATATCTCCACCAGACTCCATGTAAATAATCACTACTTTTAGTGTGTATAGAGCAGCATATCTCCACCAGACTCCATGTAAATAATCACAACTTTTAGCGTGTAAAGAGCAACATATCTCCACCAGACTCCATGTAAATAATCACTACTTTTAGCATTTATAGAGCAGCATATCTCCACCAGACTCCATGTAAATAATCACTACTTTTAGCGTGTAAAGAGCATCATATCTCCACCAGACTCCATGTAAATAATCACTACTTTTAGCATTTATAGAACAGCATATCTCCACCAGACTCCATGTAAATAATCACTACTTTTAGCATTTATAGAGCAGCATATCTCCACCAGACTCCATGTAAATAATCACTACTTTTAGCGTGTATAGAGCAGCATATCTCCACCAGACTCCATGTAAATAGTCACTACTTTTAGCATGTATAGAGCAGCATATCTCCACATGTAAATGGATGAATTAAGAGTTTATTCCAACCAGCCCAGAGTGGTGATTGTTGGAACAGTGGAAAGATGAACCAAGACGACTTTTGATAGTGTTATTTAGTTTCTGTCCACTTTGAATGAAGTGTGTTTTACGATGATAAAAGTAGTGATTATTTACATGGAGTCTGGTGGAGTTTTTTAGGAAGAAGATTTAGATTTTTGTCATAACTTCATTTTTCTTGGGCAAAAATCAGCTTCAATATATTTGCACATAAAAACAGACATAATAAAGTAATATCTATATGTAGTTATATATTATTTTAGTTTTTTAAAGATATTTTTGGGTGCATTTTAGGGCTTTACTTGGATGAGACAGCTTGGATTTTAAAGCGGAGAGAGAAGGGGGAATGACAAGCAGCACAGGGCTGCAGGTCCGAGTCAAACCCGCAGCTGCTGCGTTTGTAAAATGGGCGCCGGCTCTACCACGTGAGCTAACCGGCCGCCCAACGTTTTCCTTCCTTTTTGCACTTTTTATGGATCACATTTCTTTCTGACAGAGAACATAAACCGGCCGACAGAGGCATGAAACATGGGAAGACAAACTGTCCCTCTGGGAGAACTGCGATGACATCCCAGTGAAACTCTCATGCTTGATATCGCAGTAATTTCCCAAACTTACAGCGCCGTTCGTGTCCCAAATGTGTGTTATTGCCTCAGACATGCAAAGTTTCAGCCTTCATTCACAGGAAAGTCCTGCAGGAAGTTCCTGCAGCGAACATTACGCAGCTCAATAACCGGCAGCGACGTCACAATGAGGCGGCTGATTTTTAATTTTAGCTTCTGACTCAAACCATCAGAAAAGGTCAATTTTGTTTCCCTGCCCCTGTGCATTGTGGGTAGTTCTCTGTGGTGGGACAAAGCTCTGCAGAAATTCCTTTTTGTCAGTTTTCATGATGTTTTTTAAGCTTTTCCCAAAACTATTGTCCTGTTACACGCACCTACGTCATCCACAGAGCGAGGAACATCACTGTGCGTTGTGTTGTTGTGTTGTTGTGTTGTGTTGTTGTGTTGTTGTATTGTTGTGTTGTGTTGTTGTTTTGTGTTGTTGTGTTGTGTTGTTGTTGTGTTGTGTTGTTGTTTTGTGTTGTTGTGTTGTGTTGTTGTTGTGTTGTGGTGTTGAGTTGGTTTGCTGTGTTGTGTGGTTGTTGTGTTGTGTTGTGTTGTTGTTTTGTGTTGTTGTGTTGTGTTGTTGTTGTGTTGTGGTGTTGTGTTGGTTTGCTGTGTTGTGTGGTTGTTGTGTTGTTGTGTTGTGGTGTTGTGTTGTTGTTTTGTGTTCTGGTGTTGCTTTCTTGTGTTGTTGTGTTGTGTTGTGTTGTTGTGTTGTGTTGTTGTGTTGTGTTGTTGTGTTGTGTTGTGTTGTGTTGTTGTGGTGTTGTGTTGTTGTTGTTGTGTTGTTGTGTTGTGTTGTTGTGTTGTGTTGTGGTGTTGTGTTGTTGTGTTGGGTTGTTGTGTTGTGTTGTGGTGTTGTGTTGTTGTGTTGGGTTGTTGTGTTGTGTTGTTGTGGTGTTGTGTTGGGTTGTTGTGTTGTGTTGTGTTGTTGTGTTGTGTTGTTGTGTTGTTGTTGTTGTTGTGTTGTTGTGGTGGGTTGTTGTGTTGTTGTGGTGTTGTGTTGTGTTGTTGTGGTGTTGTGTTGTTGTGGTGTTGTGTTGTTGTGGTGTTGTGTTGTTGTGTTGTTGTGTGGGGCAGATTGTGGTACGTTACATAAGAAGATGATTCAGAGGAGGAACAGAAGGAGCAGATGGGGCGAGGAAGAGGAAGATCAGCAGCAGGTGGAGGTCAGGATGATGAAGAAGATGAAGATGAAGATGAATTACTGTCTGAAGATCTTTTATTTTTGCTTACAACTTTACATTTACACGCACACAGACACACACACATGTACATAAACACATATACACATATACACATATACACACACACACACACACGTACCCACACACCTAAAGACACATTCACACACACACACACATGTACACACACAAAACACATATATACACATGCACACATACAGACACATACACACACGCATGTACACACATACACAGACACACACACACACATACAAGATTCGGGAGTGTCTCTTAGGATTTTGCAGGACAGTATTTGTTTTTTTGGGAGGGGGGGGGGGGTAGTCACATAATCGGGATGTGACGGCAGTATTCTGCTGACTGGAGACGGGATGGGAGTAAACACTGATTCCCGTGTCACCCTCTACTACGGAAACATGGGGGGGGGGGGGGGGGGGGGGGGGGGGGGGGGGGGTAGATTTTACTCGGAACGGCAACAGACGTAACGATGCAGGAACTCAACGTGAACTCATCGTGAACCTTTAAGACTTTTTGACGCAAACCTCCCGTTTCAGAGGGGCCGGGGTCTCTTTCTGCCCTTCAGGTGTCAGTCTTTGAACAGAGTTGGTTCTCCATGTAGAAGACTAAATTACATCTATCTGTTACACCTCTGTTCTTTCATATTTCAGTCCTGGAAACCGTGGTAACAGCAGGTTTGGTTTAATACTCCAACAAACAAACGTGTTTGAGCAGCCGGTGTTTTAATAAAGAAATCAATAACCCCCCCTCTGACTTCATGCTGCTCACTGACAGCAGACGTGGCAGTTAATGGGCACCAGCGTCAGTCAGAGACGACTGAAAGTATCTGACAACATTATGGGATGGATCCCTACAGAGACAGACCTCTTAGTTAAAGAGGAAGATCCTCTTAGTTTAACTTGAAACAGAAATCACCATCACCAAACCCACCAGACTCCATGTAAATAATCACTACTTTTAGCGTGTATAGAGCAGCATATCTCCACCAGACTCCATGTAAATAATCACTACTTTTAGCGTGTATAGAGCAGCATATCTCCACCAGACTCCATGTAAATAATCACTACTTTTAGCATGTATAGAGCAGCATATCTCCACCAGGCTCCATGTAAATAATCACTACTTTAAGCATGTATAGAGCAGCATATCTCCACCAGGCTCCATGTAAATAATCACTACTTTTAGTGTGTATAGAGCAGCATATCTCCACCAGACTCCATGTAAATAATCACTACTTTTAGCGTGTATAGAGCAGCATATCTCCACCAGGCTCCATGTAAATAATCACTACTTTTAGCATGTATAGAGCAGCATATCTCCACTAGACTCCATGTAAATAATCACTACTTTTAGCGTGTATAGAGCAGCATATCTCCACCAGACTCCATGTAAATAATCACTACTTTTATCATCGTAAAACGCACGTCACTCAAAGTGGACAGAAACAGTGGAAAGATGAACCAAGACGGCTAAAAGGTTCTTACTCTGTATCTAAATGGTCTATCTCTATAGGGATCCATCCCATAATAGTTCCATGCACACGCACAATTGCTCACACGCTCTCACACATTGTCAAACACACACACAACACACACTCTTACACTCTCTCTCTCACACACACACACACACACACACACACACACACATACACACACACACAGCGTCATTGGCTCTTAGGAGCTCGCAGGAACTTTATTTCCTGCCAACACACTAAAATAACTTGATGCCAGTAACTGACCGGGTCTCACTAAGGCCTGTATTAAAAAGAGACTTCAGATCCAGTATTAGGGACCACTAAGGTCTATATAAAGAGACTTCAGATACAGTATTAGGGACCA
>NC_048419.1:25541546-25544509 GCF_013103735.1 Etheostoma cragini | reverse complement strand
TACATGTTCTCGTGTATGTGTTATACATGTTCTCGTGTATGTGTTATACATTTTCCCGTGTATGTGTTATACATGTTCCTGTGTATGTGTTATACGTGTTCTCGTGTATGTGTTATACATGTTCTCGTGTATGTGTTATACATGTTCTCGTGTATGTGTTATACATGTTCCCGTGTATGTGTTATACATGTTCCCGTGTATGTGTTATACATGTTCCCGTGTATGTGTTATACATGTTCCCGTGTATGTTTTATACATGTTTCCGTGTATGTGTTATACATGTTCTCGTGTATGTGTTATACATGTTCCCGTGTATGTGTTGTACATGTTCTCGTGTATGTGTTGTACATGTTCTCGTGTATGTGTTATACATGTTCTCGTGTATGTGTTATACATGTTCTCGTGTATGTGTTATACATGTTCTCGTGTATGTGTTATACATGTTCTCGTGTATGTGTTATACATGTTCCCGTGTATGTGTTATACATGTTCCCGGTATTAGATGGATCAGATCCTGGGAACAGCCCCTTCCCCAGGAATCCCAGGAAATAGCGTTACTTTTGGCCCAAGTGAAGGATCGATGTCGTTCAAACACGCGTTCCCGAATCTTAAACTGACCTTTCTTAAATTATTTGTGTCATTATTTGGGCGAAAGAAACGTTCATGTCCATCTTCGCCACAGCAACGCCGACCTTGACCCAGAAAATACAGCCTGCAAGGTCACGCTGGGGGCTGTGTGTGTGTGTGAGAGTGTGTGTGTGTGTGTGTGTGTGTGTGAATGTGTGTGTGTGTGTGTGTGTGAATGTGCGTGTGCATGTGTGAGAGAGTGTGTGCGTTTGTATGAGAGTGAGTGTGAGTGTGTTTGAATGTGTGTGTGTGTGCATGTGTGTGTGTGCGTGTGTGTGTGTTAATGTGCGTGTGCATGTGTGAGAGAGTGTGTGCGTGTGTGTGTGTCTTTAAAAAACTTGAGGGAAATATGACATTTTGAATCCCCCCCTCCCTCCCTCCTTCCCCCCTCCCTCCCTCTCCCTCCCTCTTTCCCTCCCTCCCTCCTTCCCTCCCCCCCCCTCCCTCCCTCTCCCTCCCTCCTTCCCCCCTCCCTCCCTCTCCCTCCCTCCTTCCCTCCCCCCCCCTCCCTCCCTCCCTCTCTCCCAGACCAGGACCTGCTGACTCTCATGGTGTTTCCGGGACCTCGGTCCTTCAGAGACCCGTGTTTCCATTTCAGCACTCGTAGCAGACGAAGCGTTGAGCATCAGCTGCTTGAGTTCCTCTTCGGTCCACAGCAGCTCCGTCCTCACGTCCTTTAGTCTTTTAAGAGGATCCGGTCTCTTAAGAGGATCCGGTCTCTTAAGAGGATCCGGTCTCTGAGCCGTGAACACAGACAGCAGCTCAAAGGACTCAAACATCCGAGGTGAACAAACGAACACTAGGCAGCATGAAATCCTCCTGCTATCTCCTTCAGGGCCTTTATCGCTCTAAAGGGGGTCTGTAGGGGTCTATAGGGGGTCTATGGGGGTCTACATGGGTCTAGAGAGGATCAATAGGGGTCTAAAGAGGGTTTATAGGGTTTTAAACGCGATCTAGGGGGATTTAAAGGGATCTATAGTGGTCTAAAGGGGATTTATGGGGATTTAATGGGGTCTATAGGGGATCTATAGGGTTCTAATGGTGATCGAAAGTAATCTATAGGCAGATCTATAGGGGTCTACAGGGGATCTGTTGGGGTCTAAATGGGATCTGGATTTAAAGCAATCCATAGGGGTCTAATGGGGAGCAATGGGGCTCTAAACAGGATCTGGATTTAAAGCAATCTATAGGGGTCTACGGGAATCTGTTGGGGTCTAACGGGATCTGGATTTAAAGCAATCTATAGGGGTATAATGGGGATCTATGGGGCTCCAAACAGGATCTGGATCTAAAGCAATCTATAGGGGTCTACAGGGGATCTATGGGGGTCTAACGGGATCTGGATTTAAAGCAATCTATAGGGGTCTACAGGGGATCTATGGGGGTCTAACGGGGTCTGGATTTAAAGCAATCTATAGGGGTCTACAGGGGATCTATGGGGGTCTAAATGGGATCTGGATTTAAAGCAATCTATAGGGGTCTACAGGGGATCTATGGGGGTCTACAGGGGATCTGGATTTAAAGCAATCTATAGGGGTCTACAGGGGATCTATGGGGGTCTACAGGGGATCTAAGGGGGTCTAAAGGGTCTGTTCATGTTTTGTAACGCGTTTCTGGATTTTTGTTTTTAGATTTAAAGTACATCGGCCGATTTATATCGGCACGTCTGAATTTTTTAAATAACCGAATATTTGTATCAGTCTTAAAAACCCTTTATGGGTCGGGGTCTACTAGAGGGTCCAGAGCCCATGGGCTGCAGGTGTTTCGACCTGATCCGGTCCATTTCATCCAGTGAATAAATCTGTCTCTCTGTGTGCACTGGCTTCGGTCCTGTTGCCGTGGAAACAGCTGACGATGCTAATGAAAACAGCCTCTTGCTCCACTTCTCTCCCATCTCTTCATTTATTGAACTTTATTGATCCACTTGAGCCCACATTAGCATCCGGGCTAACGCCAGGCAGCCTCTCCAAAACCCCCGTCCGCCCCTGATGCTAATTGAGTTATGCTAATGAGAACGGCTGAGTGGATGTGGCTCTCGCTCGTTAGCGCTGAGAGCTTCCATGTAAGCGAGCGTCCTGTCCTGCTTACCTCCGTGAATATGCTAATTATGCTAATGAGAACAGGCTGCTCAGCTAACGCCGCTAATAGGCGTGATGCTAATGTCAGGCTAAAGCACTCGATAGCATTCAAGAGTTTTTATGTATTAACGTCGTTAATTCACCCATTAACGTGTGGAAATGAGCTACACACACACACAGACACACAGACACACACACACGCAGAAACACACACACAGACACAGACACACACACACACACACACACACACACACACAC
>NC_048419.1:25538388-25539953 GCF_013103735.1 Etheostoma cragini | reverse complement strand
CATGCTCACAGACACGGTCCTATCATTGTAGTCCTATGATTACGGTCCTGAAAGTGCAGGTTTATGCTAATCATATATCTATATGCACATATCTATCTTAAAATTAGTGACAATGGAAAAAAATCATCAATGATTTTTTAACAACCTTGATTCCTCCACCCATGAACACAATGCCATTCATTTGCTACATCATTGGCAAATTTAGACACATTTTGCATTCATAAAATTACACTTTTTGAGTAAATCCTGCAGCCCATAATGTTACAAACCAGACAGACTCTACATGTTGTATCCACGTAACCCTTGTGTGTCCTCCCGGGTCAAAAAGATTAACAATGTGTTGTTGTTTTTTTTACCCTTTATTTGACATTTGACGTTTTCAACGCTTGTTATTATTTTTTATTTCACCACCACCTCACTAGTTTTGCTACTTTTTGGAATTCAGGGTCAAAAACCCTCATTTGTACATAATTATACCTACTATTGAGTAAGCAGAAATTATGAATTAATTGGGCTAATAGTAAAGATCAGAGGAATGAAAGTGATCGGTTGTATTTGGAAAGAGCGTTGGAAGGAATTCATTTTGTGGTAATTTGGTTAAAAAGGAACTCATATTTCAGATAGAGACATTTTTTAAAGCGTCAGATTTGACCCGGGATAACAGGAGGGTTAATGAAGACGTATGTTGTTGTTTTAGGCTACTAATGTTGTAAAAATCAATTAAATTCATCAACACTTGTTTTCAGTTGTCTTCATGCTCATCATGTAGTCCCGGTGTTACCCGGGTAACCACACAAACATCTACTGAAGTCTCCCCGACGTCGGACTTTTAACATCTTATTATATTTAAGAGATTTTACGTAAGTTTTAGTGAGTGATTGGACATCTTCATTGGAAATACAGTGAGACACACACACACAAACACACAGACACACACAGGCACACACACACACAAACACACACACACACACACACACAAACACAAAGGCACACAAACACACACACAAACACACACACACAAACATACAGCCAAACACACACACACAAACACACAGGCACACACACACAGGCACACCCACACACACACAGGTGTGCACACCCACACACACACACAGGTGTGCACACGCACACACACACACACACACACACACACAGGTGCGCACACACACAGGCACCTATACACATACGCACACACACACACACACACACACACACACAGTAGCCTATAGCTTATCTTATGATTTATTTATGGATGGATGTTACAGACTGAACTATAACTAAAAATCCCACTTTGACTTGGTCAAATAACTTTAGTGAAAACTGCTTTATTGCTGGCACATTTAGGCCGGCTGTGGCAGTGGTAGAGAGGTTGCCTGCCAAGCTAAAGGTTGGTGGTTCAATCCCTTGGCCCTGCAGTCCCATGTCGAAGTGTCCTTGGGCAAGACACTGAACCCCGAGTGGCCTCCAGTGCTGCGCATTGGAGTGTGGATGTGTGTGAGTGTGTATCTGATGAGCAGGTGTGTAGATGTGTGAGTGTGTATCTGATGAGCAGGTGTGTAGATGTG
>NC_048419.1:25533817-25538288 GCF_013103735.1 Etheostoma cragini | reverse complement strand
TGAGCATGTGTGTGAGTGTGTATCTGATGAGCATGTGTGTGAGTGTGTATCTGATGAGCAGGTATGTAGATGTGTGTGAGTGTGTATCTGATGAGCATGTGTGTGAGTGTGTATCTGACGAGCAGGTACTTACTACTGCTTATGGATGATGAGTACTATATAACGCCGTGGAGCCCCGGCATGTTATGGTCTATGTTTTAGAATAAAGTGTAGAATCCTCTTTGAGCTAACCGGCTAACTGCTAGCTCTCTCGACCTAGCTACGCCATTTAATGCGTAGCTGTCTCCGAAACGACGGCCTTCCAACCGGCAGAGAGGGGCAGATTTAACTCCCAGTTTGAGGTAATTGTAGTTTTAAACCACTGTTTATCCCCTGTGTGCTATTAATGTGTCAACCTGTAATATATGTGCAAGTGATACAGCAAATGCCAGCGTGTTATTTTTTACAGAATCCAGGTTTACGGAGTGTTTCTTTGTAGCACCCGTAGTTAGCTTAATGCTACCTAGCTAGCTAACGACAATGCCAAGGTTAGCTCACGGTCATTCTGATAACACGACGTTTTCTACCTTGACAGTGGAGCTGTTGGGCTTATAACTTATTAAACACTATGGTCGAGTGAATGAGTAACTTATACATCAATTTTTTTTATTTGTAATTTTCTTATTCAACAGTTGTGGTAAGTCTATTAGTTTTTATAACGGTTACTACATCGACGTCACTGTAAGGGCCTGACACAGCAAGCTAACGGCCGAACGTTAGTGTGTGTGTGTGTGTGTGTGTGTGTGTGTGTGTGTGTGTGTGTGTGTGTGTGCGCGCGCACCGTTGGCTTTTCTCGGCCTGTTTTCGGTTCACGGACACCGATGTCTGATTGGCTGTTCAGCTTGGAAACAGGATAGATGGAACCGAACAAACGACACACACACACACACACACGCACACACACACACACACACACACACACACACACACACACACACACTAGCCTATAGCTTATCTTACTATTTTTTTATGGATGGAATTCTATATATGGATGCACACACCCAAGGTGTTAACTCTATACGTTCAACACACACACACGCACACACACACACACACACACACACACACACTAGCCTATAGCTTATCTTACTATTTATTTATGGATGGATGTATGTATGGATGCACACACCCAAGGCTCCATTCATCTTTCAAGTCATCTGATCAATCCAAACAGTTTTTATTAGTTTTTATTAAGTATACTTACATACACAAGGAATTTGATTTTGGTATGTGTTAACTCTCTATACGTTCAACACATACACATGTAGTAATAAAGTTTCATTTAGTAGACAAATAATAATATTGGCACATACTGTACAACTGTAGACATATACAACATAAAATGCCAAAATACAAACGGATAAATAAGACATAATATCAAGACACGTACTATAAGCAGTATTGGTTAAGTTACTTCCAAAATGTAATACATTATAGATTACGAGATACTGTCATTTGAGAATAAATAGTTACATTACAATATTACTGTCTCTGAATTGTAATGCGTTACACTACTTTTCCTTTACTTTGGAGTTACTTTCACCAAAATAACACTGGAAGTTTGACTTGGCAGCTACATTATTCATAATATTTGGTAAAATGTAAAACGAAAATGTAAAGTAACCAAAGCTATAAAATTAGTTACGTAAAAGTTACAATAGGCAAGAAAATGAAAATACTCAATTAAAACTACCTTACAGTTATATTGAAATGTATGTAGTTTACATTAAAACTAAAGGTAGATAAATTGTCTAAAAAGAAATGGTCAATTATAGCGTGATTAAAACTCACTACCTACATTATTTACAGTACGTGAATTACAGCTGATATGTGAAAAGGTACACATCTTTATTTAACAGTAATTTAGTTTCCCTGCAAACTGTCACAGGAAGTGCTTTTATTTTGAAGCAGCCTACACGGAAGTTGTCTGTTTTGTACTCTTGCTAGCTGTACAAATCAGAAAAACAGTGACTGGAAGAGGACGGGAGAATGCACAACAAATCAGAGTTTAGGAAAGACCAAACGGAAAAAATAAATGAGTTTTGTATAATTACTTATGATCTAATAAGACATAAAATAATTAGTCAAAACACACATTGATCGTATGTTTCACTAACTCCACCTTACTATCACTAGTTTTACTACTTTTTGGAATTCATGGTCAGTAACCCTCATTTATATAGAGTTATACCTAATATTTGAGTTAAAAAAGCAGAAATTATTAATTTTTTTGATTATTAGATTAATAGATCAGAAGAACGTACGGATGAGTTTAATCAGGAATGAATGTGATTAATTGTATTTGTAAAGAGCGTTGGAAGGAATCCATTTTTATGGTAATTTGGTTAAAAAGAAACTCATTTTTCAGATATGGACATTTTGTAAAGGCGTCAAATTTGACCCAAGGACAACATGAGGGTTAATAGATCTCTACATACCTTCACATTACAAAATTAAAGTTAATAAACCAATATCCCATACAATGATATTTAATATAAAGACAGTAATAGACCTCTCTCTCTCTGCACCACTAAATATTTACCCCCCTAGCAAACAAGCAAGCTAGCTTCTAAATTACTAACAACTTAATTCTTAATTCACACGCCCTTGTCACATCATAGGAAAGCACATTGCTATCGTTAGATGAGTAATAATTTACACTTAAGATTTGTTTATGGGATAGCGAAGTGGTAAATAAATTATAAAAGGAAAAAATATGTATTTTTTGGCATTTGTCACGGTAAATGTTTTGCATTGAAGAATAATTAGACTTTATGTTCATCTCTCTGTCGGACCAGTTCATCTTCCTTTGAGCTCGGAGAGACGCGTCGGGGGGGGGGGGGGCGTGACGGTCGGAGTCGGAACAGCGATCCTTCTGGAGCTGGCTCAGACCTTCTCTGCCATGCTGTAGAACGGTAAGACCCCTTTTTAACCCTTGTCGTGTCTTCCTGTCCACCATGAACTTGTTGTCCTTCTAGGTCAAAATTGAAAATTCTGAAACCCATAATGTGTGGTCTACAAGTGATACTCAGCCGCCCCCTATAATGTAACCAAGCCCACTTATACTCAGGCTATGCCCCTTTTCATACCATTTGAAGGTAGAGTCTTGTGCGTGGTGTCAATGAACTCAGCAGTGTCCCTTCTTCATTGGTGATGGTTTAGCCCGCCCCCGTTAGGGGGATTATCAAGGGCCCGTCCAAAGCTGCTTGCAGCTTTAATTTAAAAAGAAGCTCTTTGAATTAGCCCTGTGCAGGAGGAAAATGTGTGTGTGTGTGTGTGCGTGTGTGTGCGTGCAATCATTTTACAATTAAATACAATGACACACACAGCTCAGCTCTTGTCTTTAACTTTGTTTTTGGTGATTTTGTCAGCTGATATGGTGGTTGTAAAATCGGGATTTCAATCATACTGAGAACCAATCGTCCGCTCCAAACAGGCACATGCTACAAACGCACCATGTGTAAGAAAGAGCAAACAGAAATGTTCCGCAAACAAGCTTTATTCTTCTCCTCTGCCTCTGCTTTCTGGCCAGCAGAGGCCGCCAAACAACAGAGAGACATACTAAACTCACTTATCTGAAACAGCACCAATTGTTTATAGGCTGCATTGTTGTGGATATAAAGAGAACTGCAGCGGTTACCGACATGTCCCTCCTCGTTAGTATAGTGGACAGTATCTCCGCCTGTCACGCGGAAGACCGGGGTTCGATTCCCCGACGGGGAGTTCTTTTTCATTTTCTGTGCAATAGTTTTTAAATCAATAGTGTAATGTTGTTGGTGATGCTGTTTGTAAGATGGCAGACAGGGGCAAACACCCTGCAACTTAAAAAAACACACGCAAATAGACAAAACACAAGCAAATTTAGAAAATAACTTCATTAATTTGACAACACATGCGCATTATTTAACAAACGCGCAGCAAATACACAATACCAAATATATTAACGCGATGCAAATAAAACACAATGCAAAAAGAAGACAAACCACGGAAACTAATGCAACTAAAAAATGCTGCATCTAGATTCCACAACAGTAGTGCTCCAGGCCTCTAGAGCGGGGGTCGGGAACCTTTTTGACTGAATTCAACTAAATGTGAGTGTAATAAGCCTTTGAATTTATTCTTTTAAATCAGGGGAAAGAAACCTTTTTGACTCAGAGTTATTTAAAATTAAAAACATTGTGATATAATACCTATTAATGCGAGTTCTGGTGCTGCATGGATTTGCTGATGGCCAACTCCGCCTTCTGTTGTGCGATTTTTTTTCCCAAATCGTCATTCAGTGACTAAGGCTGAATCCCAATTCTTGCCCTTACCCCTTCGCCTAGCTTTTGCGCGTAAACAATCCCTAACGGGAGTAATAGTGTGTTCCAAATCGCGCACTTCTGTACTAAATACTAACTTTTTGAGTACACTTCGTTCACATTGTTCGAAG
>NC_048419.1:25528416-25533717 GCF_013103735.1 Etheostoma cragini | reverse complement strand
ATCCAAGTAAGTACGTAGTGTACGAAGTGCACTTCCGTTAGTGCACTAAGGGAAGTGCGCGATTTGGAACACACTGTAAGTTTTAACTACGGTTGTACGGTCCTATGTTTTGTGAGTGAGACGAGGAGCAAGATACATTAGTCCACTGATTTTGTCGATAGAGTCTGTTACTTTGGCATGTCCCTCCTCGTTAGTATAGTGGACAGTATCTCCGCCTGTCACGCGGAAGACCGGGGTTCGATTCCCCGACGGGGAGTTCTTTTGTCATTTTATGTGCTGGGTCCTGAGGTGGGACAGAATCAGGTGACGGTTAATCTGGACTAGGGTCCAGAAACAAGGCAACAGGAATTTGAGTTTGCCGAGCAGCTGACTGAATACGGTAAGCAGGAGTCGGCAGAGCCGCCGATAGAACATGGGAAGCAGGATTTCAACTCCGGTGTGACGTCATTCCCAGCTCTAGCGTCTGAGGAACATGGACTGCACCATGTCCATGTTGTCAGTAACTTTGTGGAAGGTGCTGTCTATCATGACATGTGAGCATTGGTGGTTCAGTGGTAGAATTCTCGCCTGCCACGCGGGAGGCCCGGGTTCGATTCCCGGCCAATGCAACACTCTTTTGTCTGCCATACTTGCTAAGGCTTCATTCACTAAATACACTTTTTCAAACAGAGAACTAGAATCTATGTAGATAGAGCAGTAAAGGGGGGATTGTGTTAATAAAGGGGAAATGGTGAAGCACTTACAGAGGGAAGACACTCATCCACTCACCGGATCCGTTTGCCGCCGAGTGTGAAGCAGCTGGGATGAGGATCAGCACCTCTTAATCTGAGGCCATTGTTCTCAGCAGGAAACTGATGGAGTGCCTTCTTCCGGGCGGGAGTGAGCCCTTGCCCCAAGTAACGGAGTTTAAATACCCTGGGTGCTTGTTTGCGAGTCAGGGGACAATGGAGCGGGAGATTGGTCGGAGAATCAGCGCAGCGGGGGCGGCATTATATTCAGTTTATTGCACGGTTGTGACAAAATACGCGTTCTACTCCAGGTAAGGCTCGCTGGCAAATATGCAATATATTGGTGAGCGTGGGAGCTGAAAAGGCAAAGACAAAGACTGATTGTCATTTCTCTAGCTTACCCCTTTCCCTCACCCCTTCCTCTTAGTTTTGCTCATTCCCATGAAAGTAAGGGCTGTCCCAGTACTCATTTTGATTGAGGCTAGGGCTAAGGAGAAGGGGTAGATAGCCCTTAGTTCTAAGCTGACGTGAGCTTACTTGAAAGTAAGGCAAGGCAAGGCAGCTTTATCTGTATAGCACATTTCAGCAACAGGGCAATTCAAAGTGCTTTACATAAAATCAGTTAAGCAGATAAAACACAAGTACAAACAGTTAAAAATCATAAGCATCAAAAACCAATAAAACACATGAATAGACAAAATAGGAGTGACTTTCTCTGACTTTCTCTGTATTAATTATCTGACTTTCTCTGTAATAATTATCTGACTTTCTCTCTATTAATTATCTGACTTTCTCTGTATTAATTATCTGACTTTCTCTATTAATTATCTGACTTTCTCTGACTTTCTCTGTATTAATTATCTGACTTTCTCTATATTAATTATCTGACTTTCTCTGACTTTCTCTGTATTAATTATCTGACTTTCTCTGTATTAATTATCTGACTTTCTCTGTATTAATTATCCGACTATCTCTGACTTTCTCTGTATTAACATTAGGACACATAAAACACAAGAATAAAAGTTACAGTGCAGCATAAGACATTTGACACGCTAACTGACACGCCTAGTTGAGACGCTCATGAAAAGAACTGACATAATCCAGCACATTATGCTCAGTATTTGGTGACTCTGACAACAACTTATATTTAACGAGCTGAAAGGGACCGCACACAGTATGACCAAAGACCAACTCACAAGGGCGGAAACCCAAAGATTCCTGATGAGTTCCATGCACAGCAGATAACAGAAGAGGGAGGCCTTCATCCCACTCTCGGTTGGACTCGAGACAGTATTAACACAACATGGATTTTAATGTTTGGTGGAACCTCTCAAGTGCGGCCTGGGATTCTGGATGGTAAAGACTTGATGTTACATGTCTTACTTTTAACTCTCTCATCACTTGAGCAAACAGTTTGGACATGAACCTTCTCGGAAGCAAAGCGTGACAAGAAAGATGGAACAAGCCCCCCAATTCCTGTTACGCCCCAGTGTCAGGGGCCCAGGACGCAACATGAACATGAAGACAGGCCCCATCTTCCCCATCCCCCAAGCAGCCACAAAACTTGTTTTGTGTTGTCATGTATTTATTTATTTGAGATCAACGTATTTGTTTAACATAACAATTAATTTATTAATATTTGAGTGTACCATGTCTTGTCAGTGCATTGCGCGGAGCTGCTTTTATTAACTCACATGTGAGCATTGGTGGTTCAGTGGTAGAATTCTCGCCTGCCACGCGGGAGGCCCGGGTTCGATTCCCGGCCAATGCAACACTCTTTTGTTACTTCGCTGAAGTGTGAGGACAGAAATGAAGAAAAGGCATACAAACAAATACGTTGACAGGTTTTTCTTATCCTTTAGATGGAGCAATAAAGGGGGCCTTGTGAGAATGAAGGGGAAAGGTGAAGCACTTACAGCGGGAAGACACTCATCCACTCACTCAAACCGTTTGCCGCCGAGTGTGAAGCGGCTGGGATGAGGAACACTAACGTTACAGTGGTGATTTGCACAATAATTCCTCATTTCTGTGCTTTGAATGCATGTCGTTAGTTACAAAACAAAAAAGGGAAGCATGACATGAGAAGCCAGGACAAGACAAGGCAAAACAGAACAATGCTCCGATAAAACATAGAAATACAGACACTAAATACTCAGGGTGATGAGGTTAACAAGGGACAGGTGACACAATGTAAAGGAGCAGGTGTAACAGGTCAGGGCAAGGTAGACACTTAAGATGACGGGAAAACAGAAGACAGGAAGTTTGTAATTTATTGCACTTTACTTCTACTGCTGCCTTGACCTTCAGGGTCTCCATGACCTGTCTTGCATTCAATTGTATTTCACTACTACAGGCCTTCAGGTCTCTCGGACCCGGGACAGAACACGCTCTGTTACCGCGGCATCTGCCATTGGGTCTCTGGGACCCGTCATGTATTTGACTGTATTTTTCCACTATTACCACATCGGCCTTCACTTCTCTGGGATCTGTCTTGTCATGCTCTAGTCCACTGATTCCTTCGCTGCGATGAAAAATTGTGTCATGTCCCTCCTCGTTAGTATAGTGGACAGTATCTCCGCCTGTCACGCGGAAGACCGGGGTTCGATTCCCCGACGGGGAGTTACTTTTCATTTTTTTGCCCTTTACGTGCCACAGAAACTTTGCTTCCTGGACGACTCCAGCCCCCCACTTCTTTTAAACACACGTTAGCATTGGTGGTTTAGTGGTAGAATCTTTTGCCCAGCCCCCCTAAACCCCATCTTAGATTAGATTAGATTAGATTAGATTGGATTATACTTTATTCATCCCACGACGGGGAAATTTTGTCGTTACAGTAGCAGCATTTTTCATTAACAGCAAAAAACAATAACACACAAACAAGTAAGCACGAAAGAAATACAAGGCAAGAAATACAAGCAAGAAATAGACAGTGAAAATATGGTAGACTGAGTAAGTAAAATGCCGTCCAACAAAAGGAATTTTAAAGTGCGGTTGCAATGATAAGAGAAAACAATATTGCAGTGTAAGTGACGTTAAAAATTAAGTTGATGTGTAATTAGAGCAAAGAAGCAAGAGTCGGTAGCATAATTTAAATTATATTAACCTGAGACCATAAATATTGAAAAGTAAGTACTTGCGTCCAGTCCCCCTGATCCCCAGCTGATGTCCAGCTCTTCTGAACCTGATCTGGCTTCCAGCCCCCCTGAACCCGAGCTAGCGCCCAGCTCTTCTCATCCCTGGCTGACTTGTCTTGCAGGTCCCTTCCTTGTTGAATGTGGCCTTTGGGTCTCTGGGACCCGTCCTGTAGTTGACTGTGTTCCTGTACTACCGTAGGTTTGGCTTTTGGGTTTCTGAGACTCTGGCTGAATCATACCTGGCTGAAGCCCAGCTCCCTTGAACTCCACATGCCAATGCCGTGGCTGTTTGCATTCCGCCCTCTGCCAACCTGACGTTAGCTTGTAACGTCACGCACACCGCCATAGGAATTGAAGGCAGCTTGGACAGGGCCAACGAACTTAATCAGTTCTTTAACAGATTTGATGAATTGAACATAACTCAACCAGCAACTTTACAGTAGACACCAAGGCACTTTTCCTGTCCTGTACTGCTCCAGGTAAGGCTCGCTGAAAAATCGGCAATATTCGAGGCAGGTGAGCTTCTGAGACTCTGGAAGGAATGGAACACATTCATCTCGGGTGTGACGCAATTCCCAGCCTCACTGTGTAATGTAAATGGAATGTACCATGTCTTGTGAGTCACTGTTTCGGAGCTGCTTTTAAGATCCACATGTGAGCATTGGTGGTTCAGTGGTAGAATTCTCGCCTGCCACGCGGGAGGCCCGGGTTCGATTCCCGGCCAATGCAACACTCTTTTGCTACATTGTGAGGACAGGAAGGAAGAAAAGGCACACATAGAGCTAGTTTCACAGGTTGTTCTTATCCTTTCAGCCCATAGATCCAGGGTTGGCCCTCTCTGCCATACTTAGGTTTTATTTTATTATTATTGTTAGGTTTTATTTTACATCACTGTAGATGAAGCAATAAAGGGGGCGTTGTGAGAATAAAGTGGAAATGGTGAAGCACTTACAGTGGGAAGACTCTCATTCACTCACTGGACCGGTTTGCAGCCGAGTGTGAAGCGGCTGGGATGAGGAACACTAACGGTAACGTTACAGTGCTGATTTGCAATACAATCCAGCATGTCTGTTTTTGAGTGTATGTCTACAGTTTAAAAACAAAAGAGGGAAGGAAGCAAGACATATGAAGCCAGGACAAGACACAGCAAAACAGAACAATGTTCCGACAAAACGCTATGGAAACACAGAGACTAAATACACAGGGTGATGAGGTTAACAAGGGACAGGTGACACAATGTAAAGGAACACGTGCAACACATCACGGCAAGGTAGACGCTTAAGATGGCGGGAAAAACAGAAGACAGGAAGTTTGTATTCGATTGCACTTCACTTCTACCGCCGCCTCGGCCTTCTGTTCTCTAGGCCAGTGGTTCTCAACCGGTGGGGCGCGCCCCCCCGGGGGGGCGCGGACTCTCTCCCGGGGGGGCGCGAGTACAC
>NC_048419.1:25526192-25528316 GCF_013103735.1 Etheostoma cragini | reverse complement strand
GGCCACTAGAGGGATTTTGCATTTGACATCAGTCTCCAAACAGTCTTTCCCGTCCTGCTCGGCCACTAGAGGGATTTTACCTACGCCACTGACTGCCAGATATGTTCCGTCTTCGCAGTCCGGCCTCCGCAGAAACCTCCTGTTCTTGCTTCCTGGTTCGCTCATTACCCTTCTGTGGACTTTTTTTTTTTTTTGTGCCATCTGTGAGCCGTCCTTTAACCCTCTGAGCCCTGAGGCCATTTATACAGTCCATTGTCCGTCTGGATTTATTTTATAATAACTTGTAAAACATCAACCCTGTTGTCTACAGATAAGGTATGAACATCATTTTTTTCAGGACAAACTGTATTATTGGAATATTTGGGTTGCAGTGAGGTCACTTGAATGTTAAAAAAGTTTCTAGGACCTTAAAGACAAATAAATAAAAAGGAACATGAATCTTCCAGATATGTATTGATATCACAGACAGAGAATTAAAACACGTGAAACACTTCTCATATGTTTTGGGAGTCACACTGTGAAGAAATAATCATCACAACTTATACAGATGACAGAATACACACTTTTTTTCAAAGGAAGTCCAGACACTTTTACCCTCATGACATTTATTATGCCAAAAATCAACATAATAATTTCATATTTTTTGATATTACACCCACAGCAATGCTACACGAGCATTTGTGTTGTCTAAAAAACTTCTGCTATATGAGAAAATACACATAATAAATATAAAGCACAGACTATTTACATTTCTTCAAAAAAGGCCCAAATATATATTATAAATATACGGAGCCGCGAGCTAGCGGCATAAATAAGCAAAAACGCAATGAATTACGGACATAAAGTGGATAGAAATAATAAACGGTTTGCATTTAATGCTTAACGACCCCGAAAAAGGCACGAAGTTCCAGGATGGATAGAAAATCACCTGTAAAGGCTAGAAAGACCCGGAAGAGACCTCCGTAACCGCTAAATCGTTAGCTTTTTGCTGAGTTGCCAAAGTAACATTTGGTGAGTTTCTATCTGTTATGGTTATTAAATGAATAAACTATGAATCAGAGGTGCTGTTTTTGCGAGTCTCTTGGTCTCAGAGGGTTAAGGGGGGGCAGGGGAGAGTTAAGTCATGATTGCGGGTTTCAGTTGTTGGTTTTTCCTGTTTTGTTTTTTCTCCCTAGTTATGTCTAGTTTTACTTTGTGTCTTCTGTTTTCCCGCCATCTTAAGCGTCTACCTTGCCCTGATGTGTTGCACCTGTTCCTTTACATTGTGTCACCTGTCCCTTGTTAACCTTGTGACCCTGTGTATTTAGTCTCTGTGTTCCTCATCCCAGCCGCTTCACACTCGGCACACCCGGTCCAGTGAGTGAATGAGAGTCTTCCCACTGTAAGTGCTTCACCATTTCCACTTTATTCTCACAACGCCCCCTTTATTGCTTCATCTACAGTGATGTAAAATAAAGCCTAACAATAATAATAAAATAAAACCTAAGTATGGCAGAGAGGGCCAACCCTGGATCTATGGGCTTAAAGAATAAGAACAACCTGTGGAACTTGCTCTATGTATGCCTTTTCTTCATTCCTGTTCTCACAATGTAGCAAAAGAGTGTTGCATTGGCCGGGAATCGAACCCGGGCCTCCCGCGTGGCAGGCGAGAATTCTACCACTGAACCACCAATGCTCACATGTGGATCTTAAAAGCAGCTCCGCACAACTCACTGACCAGACATGGTACATGCCATTTACATTAGACACTGAAGCTGGGAATTGCGTCACACCCGAGATGAATGTGTTCCATTCCTTCCAGAGTCTCAGAAGCTCACCTGCCTCGAATATTTCAGATTTTTCAGCGAGCCTTACCTGAAGCAGTAATGGACATGAAAAGTGCCTTGGTGTCTACTGTAAAGGTGCTGGTTGACAAGCAAGTTATGGACAGTTCCTGGTCCATAACTTGCTTGGAGGGGAGACAGCAGTTGGGCTAATCAGAATCAGATTCCGAATCCGAATCAGCTTAATTCGCCAGGTATGAGGACACATTCCCAGGTATGAGGACAAATTAGAAAATTCTCGTTTAATCTGGCAAGATAGCCTTAAAACGTATAGGAAGGCCCTCCGTAATGCCAGAGCAGC
>NC_048419.1:25520119-25526092 GCF_013103735.1 Etheostoma cragini | reverse complement strand
TTTGGAGACTGATGTCAAATGCAAAATCCCTCTAGTGGCCAGACAGGACGGGAAAGACTGTTTGGAGACTCATGTCAAGTGCAAAATCCCTCTAGTGGCCAGACAGGACGGCCCAGACGGAGACCCTTAGGAGGGCGATGGCAGCACCTGCTCAGAAAACTAAGATGGGTAACAGAAGAAGACCGATGACGAAAAACAAGCTAAAAATAATTAATTAGACGGAGCCCCGAAATTAAACGAGGGTAAACATCGGAGCGGCTTTTCAGAGGTGGAGGGAGCTACTGTCCTGAAAGGATTCAACACCGATTCAGAACTAGCCACATTTCTGCTTGAGAAGTAAGTATCCCTGCTTGGTTTGTTTCATCTGAAGGATCTTAAGCAATGGTTAGAGTATCACTGGTGATAGCGCAAATCTCATTTTACTCTGTAGCTTGTTGCTAAGTCTAACAGTTAGCTTGGTGGCTCGCAGCACAAAAGAAATGTTGTAGCCGGTGAAGATTAACTTTAACTTTACCTGCTAACTCTTTCACCCTCAGTATGAGCAATGTTGTTTGATACCTACATTTAGCAAGCACACATTTTTTTTTGTCAATCACAATTAAATGCATGTAGATATGGTGCAATTACTTTAATTGTGCGCTGTCCCTGCCACAACATTATAGCCTACTTCTATTGATTCTCATCTGTATTTTGGAATAGTAATAATAGACTCACACCAATACAGAGAAGTGTGCGTGGGGGGAATCAAGTTCATATTTATTGTGCTTATCATTACTTTACCATATTACTATATAAGGCATAGAATAAAAACATTTCCATCCGTTTTCATCGTCTGTCAGATATCTGATTTCAGATATCACAAACTCTACATTAAGAAGTCCAGAAAGTGGAGATGGTATGTCAAAAAAGAGGAAAAGGACTATCATTATATCCTGAAAATTCAGAGGGCGATTGTAAGGAAACAGGTGTCATCAGGACTGCCTCGATTTACAAACATGAGACCAAGACAGCATGGTGTGCTGTCCGGTGTGCCGCCCTTCCTTCTTTTAAAGGAGCTACCGCCCAGACCCCCTCATTCCCATCTGGCCCCCAGCTTCCCTTATTAAAGGGGTATTAAACATTGAGACCCCCCCTGAGATTGCCCCAGTGGCTTTGTTGGTCTCCGGTTCCCCAGAGACTTGGCCATTGTCCCGCCCCCCAGAGACCACCAAAGCACTTTTCCTTTTTGTTCCCCCTACATGTTGGAAGAGGCATTGTCCATAACTTGCGTGTCAACCAGCACCTTTACAGTAGGCACCAAAGCACTTTTCTTATTTCTTTTCATTACTACCCCAGGTAAGGATCTCTGCAAAATCTGCAGTATTGCAGGCAGGTGAGCTGCTGAGACTCTGGAAGGAATGGAAACACATTCAACTCGTGGATGACTCAATTCCCGGCTTCAGTGTCTAATGTAAGTAACTTGGTCGGAGCTGATTTTAAAAAGCTCATGTGAGCATTGGTGGTTCAGTGGTAGAATTCTCGCCTGCCACGCGGGAGGCCCGGGTTCGATTCCCGGCCAATGCAACACTCTTTTGCTACAATGTGAGGACAGGAATGAAGAAAAGGCACACATAGAGCTAGTTTCACAGGTTTTTCTTTCCTTTCAGCCCATAGTTTTAGGGTTTGCCTTCTCTGCCATACTTGGTGAGGCTTTATTTTACATCACTAAATACACTTATTCAACAGAGGACACTGTGAAGCGGCTGGGATGAGGAACACTAACGGTAACGTTACAGTGCTGATTTGCACTACAATCCAGCATGTCTGTTTTTGAGTGGATGTCTACAGTTTAAAAACAAAAGAGGGAAGCAAGACATATGAAGCCAGGACAAGACACAGCAAAACAGAACAATGTTCCGACAAAACATCAAAGAAACACAGAGACTAAAAACACTGTCAAGAAAAGTACAAACCAGTACCTTTAAGGAACAAAAGCTTGTCACTGGGGTGGTACCCTCAAAGGGACAATGTTGTTCCTTGAATAAGACGATCAAATTTGTACCTTACCTGTTAGTACCTTCTAAGGGACAATATTATACATTTGAGGATCAATAATGGACCTTAAACAAAGGTACAACAAAGTACCTGTCGAAAAGGTACAATTTTGTCCCATTAAGGTACCGACCCGGTGACAAAGCCATTTTGTACCTTTAAGTGGCAAAAAGTTCCTTTTTCAACTCCTCAAGTGAATTAAAAAAACGCACGGGAATTTTAGTCCTTCAAATGGAAATGTCTAATTCACAGGATCGCAAACATAACATGTAACATCCCAAATGGCTGTCGTCGCCAATATAAAAAACATTTAAACACATTTTATTAACAACTTCATACCGCCATGTCAAAAAGACAGTCAACAACAGCAGAGAATAGCTGCAAGGCAGGGAATAAATACAATAGCGCTATTTATCTTTCAGTTTCATGAACATCACTAATAAGCACTGTGTTTTGGAATAAGAAATACACAAGCTTTGAGCGTTGAGCTTTTTAACCATTCTCATCCCCACGCTCTACAAAACTGCCAACACAGCTTATCATAAATACCACATACATTTACGTTATCCAGTAATTCTTGTTGAACAGTATGGGGAAGTTGTTTTTTCCCCCTTGATTTCAGAATGAAGCCGAAAACATTCTCTCTAAACTGCGTAACCAGTTCATTCATATCAAGAGGTTCAGGAGGAACGACAGCATCACTGGTTCCCTGCTCCTCCTCCACCACTACTGTTTGCTGCATATCATGACCAATGGCTCGTCACGCTATAACGTCTTTATGCTTCCTGTAAATATGTCGTATATATTATGTATTGCCTTTCTCTGCTCCCTGGCTGACTCCAGCACCCCGTGTACTTCCTGCTTTTCAAGTCAGCGTTGGTGGTAGAATTCACGCCTGCCACTAAACATAGCAGTGATGGTTAAAGATACTTTAAAATGCTGTAGTGGTTCAGTGGAGCATATTCTGCGTATTAATGTCTTACTAAGAATACTTTAGGCCACTGACTCGTCCGCTGTGATCAAGAACTGAGTCATGTCCCTCCTCGTTAGTATAGTGGACAGTATCTCCGCCTGTCACGCGGAAGACCGGGGTTCGATTCCCCGACGGGGAGTTCCTTTTCATTTTTTGCCCTTCCCTAGGCCGCAGAGGCTTTCCGTTCTTGCTAGAATCTTTTGCAAAGCCCCCATAAACCCCAGCTGGCATCCAGTCCCCCTGGTCTCTAGCTGACGTCCTGCTCTTCTGAACCATGAGCTGGCGCCCAGCTCCCCAGACATACGGCATTATGCATTGAGACCACCCCTGATATGACTCCACATGGCATGTTAAAAACACGGCGTGTTAAACACACGGCCATACTAGAGAGGAGAGGACCCTGCTGTATGCTAATGTCAGGGAAATATACAGCTCTTCTCCCCTCCCCCCACTGGGCAGGTCCGACCACAACCTGGTTCACATAAACTCCTGCTATGTGCCTCTGGTTCAGAGATGGGAATAGGGAGGAGGCGAGGGCCATTCAGGGGGCCTGAAGGTGAAGATCAGGGAGGCTTAGGAGAAGTACATGCCAAGGATATATTACATCCGTAGTGGTCTAGCAGTACCATAGGAAATGAGTGGGAATCAGTTTAGGGCGTTTTAGATAAAAATGTCCCGAGTGTCAGACCGGGGCCATGTCATAATAACGTTGTAGACGTTATAAACTCACGTATAAACTCAACTAGAAATATGATAATAGATGCAATTTGTTTCATGTCCCTCCTCGTTAGTATAGTGGACAGTATCTCCGCCTGTCACGCGGAAGACCGGGGTTCGATTCCCCGACGGGGAGTTCATTTTTTTTTCTTCTCTCCTTTATGGCAGAGTAAATACATATAAGGTACTGCGAAGTACTTGCCCACCACCAAAGTACTCACCTGCTGTTAAAAATCGTCATATTTTCTTTTTTTTGTAGTACACTTTCTAGTTAAAACTTCAGTTACTGTCTCCGGAGTACAGATCATACAGCGCCCATCCCTGGAGGACATCGGTAGCACACACTGGGAAAACGGATCTTTTTTTCTCTTCTTTTACCGTTTCTTTGTTTTTCGGTTTGAAGCGACAAACGAAAGCAGGTGGTTTTCTTGTTATTTCGTTTTGTGGTTCAAACAAAAAAAAAAAAACTATCAACACGTACACGGACCGAGAAGGAGCTCCTCTGTTGGACCAGTGGGGGTTAAATTAAGCGCCCCCCATAATCTGTGTCTGCCCCGGTGCCCCCCAATTATCTAACTGACAACCACAACACAGAGACCGCTGCTTTGACTCACTTACATGGACTAACACAGTCAGCCTATAGGGAAGTGGGTTGGGAACCGGACGGTCGCCGGTTCGAGTCCACGTATGGACCAAAAAGTACGGAGTGTGGGTTTGGTGGCTGGAGAGATGGGCAGTGCCAGGTGCTCTTGAGCAAGGAACCGTACCCCTCCCCCCCACCCCCAACCACTTAGGGAGCTGGTCCAGCTGGCAGCCCCCCCCCTCCTCTCCATTGGTGCATGTATAGGTCCTCAGCATGTGTGTGTAGTTCAGTCGTGTGTGTGATTACTAACAAAGTGTGCACACAGTGTACATTGTAACTTCCCCATTTGGGACTAATAAACAAATTAAAAATTAAATTAATCCATACCGTGTTTTCATATTATGTGTTCTGTTAGTACTCTCTTTTAAGATATTTTGTTGTTATTTAGATACTGCAGGTCTTTACTGCCACTTTATTTCCATTTACTCACTTTTTTTACTATTTACTTTGTGCTATTACAATTTTCCGGGTAGTTTAGGGGTATTTTATTTTTACATTGACAATAACAATATTCTATCCTAATATTACTTAATTTCCAACCTATTTTCTTTATCTGTTTACTGTCGCCACATCATCGCTATCTGGGTTTTTACAGTCCTTGAAAGCAGCAGCAAACCGACATTGACCGAGTGTCCCTGAAGGCAGCGTACTGGACGCGCCTTACGTAGCAATCACGTGATTGCGTCAACAGAAACAAACATGGCGCCGCGAAAGTGATCACAACTGATGTGAGTGTTTCTACCCGGGTTATCGTGAGGTTCACTGTTGTTTTGTGTAGCTGTGGGACAAATAATCACGCTAACACGCAACGCATGTTTTTAAGTACACTGCAAATTATTCAGAAAGTCGAAGATAAGAACTTTATTTGCCGTATTTAGGGTCTCGTGGGGTCAGTGTGTTTACATGTCGACCGATGTGTTCTCGCGCTGTGTAAGATAACTTTAACCCGAGATAGTTCCCGTTAAATGTGAGCTTCTCCCTCAGCCCACTGCTTTAACTTGAAGTCCCGGGTTAGATAGAAGAGGGCAGTCTTTTAGGGGACCAGATTTCTCAGACACAATCCGGGGACATTTTCAGCTCAGAAGCGGATTTACCTCCAAAAAACGTCGTGTTTTTATTTTTGTAAAACTTAAAACGGGGACACGAGACCTAGAGCTGTTTCCCCCCAACAGACCACATCATGGAAAGGATTCCTAAGGAGGTCGACCTTTCTGTTAAAGGTTAAGATCCTTTTTAAAAACAGAAAAGTCTGAGAAATTATGAACCCACCAGACTCCATGTAAATAATCAGGGATTTAGCATCGTAAAACACGGCTTACTAAAACATCTCTGAGCTCGTCTGGAGCGACTATCGGCTCCGTTTGGTCGGGGTTTTCTGTCTTTCACCCCAATATCGGGTCTGTCAGTCACAGTGGAAACCGGGGACAGGTCCATCCGGGGACAGGTCCAGCCGGGGACAGGTCCATCCGGGGACAGGTCCATCTGGGTAGCCGGGGACAGGGGACAGGTCCAGCCGGGGACAGGTCCATCCGGGGACAGGTCCATCCGGGGACAGGTCCATCTGGGGAGCCGGGGACAGGTTCAGCCGGGGACAGGGGACAGGTCCATC